>NC_056437.1:10262134-10347134 GCF_018296145.1 Oncorhynchus tshawytscha
TATAGAACATCATCCATCCCTTATACAGCGATCAGGACCTTATCTATAGAACATCATCCATCCCTTATACAGCGATCAGGACCTTATCTATAGAACATCATCCATCCCTTATACAGCGATCAGGACCTTATCTATAGAACATCATCCATCCCTTATACAGCGATCAGGACCTTATCTATAGAACATCATCCATCCCGTAAAACAGAGATCATGACGTTATCTATAGAACATCATCCATCCCTTATACAGCGATCAGGACCTTATCTATAGAACATCATCCATCCCTTAATACAGCGATCAGGACCTTATCTATAGAACATCATCCATCCCTTATACAGCGATCATGACGTTATCTATAGAACATCATCCATCCCTTAATACAGAGATCATGACCTTATCTATAGAACATCATCCATCCCGTAATACAGAGGTCATGACCTTATCTATAGAACATCATCCATCCCTTATACAGCGATCATGACGTTATCTATAGAACATCATCCATCCCTTAACACAGAGATCATGACGTTATCTATAGAACATCATCCATCCCTTATACAGCGATCAGGACCTTATCTATAGAACATCATCCATCCCTTAATACAGCGATCAGGACCTTATCTATAGAACATCATCCATCCCTTATACAGCGATCAGGACCTTATCTATAGAACATCATCCATCCCGTAATACAGCGATCAGGACCTTATCTATAGAACATCATCCATCCCTTATACAGCGATCAGGACCTTATCTATAGAACATCATCCATCCCTTATACAGCGATCTGGCGGAGGGGGGGGCGGAGGGTGTAGGGTGGAGGGTGTGGGGCGGAGGGTGTGGGGCGGAGGGTGTGGGGTGGAGGGTGTGGGGCGGAGGGTGTAGGGTGGAGGGTGTGGGGCGGAGGGTGTAGGGTGGAGGGTGTGGGACGGAGGGTGTGGGGCGGAGGGTGTAGGGTGGAGGGTGTAGGGTGGAGAGTGTGGGACGGAGGGTGTGGGGCAGAGGGTGTAGGGTGGAGGGTGTGAGACGGAGGGTGTGGGCGGAGGGTGTAGGGTGGAGGGTGTAGGGTGGAGAGTGTGGGACGGAGGGTGTGGGGCAGAGGGTGTAGGGTGGAGGGTGGAGGGTGTAGGGTGGAGAGTGTGGGACGGAGGGTGTGGGGCAGAGGGTGTAGGGTGGAGGGTGTGAGACGGAGGGTGTGGGGCGGAGGGTGTAGGGTGGAGGGTGTAGGGTGGAGGGTGTGAGACGGAGGGTGTGGGGCGGAGGGTGTAGGGTGTAGGGTGGAGGGTGTAAGACGGAGGGTGTGGGGCAGAGGGTGTAGGGTGGAGGGTGTAGAGTGGAGGGTGTGAGACGGAGGGTGTGGGGCGGAGGGTGTGGGACGGAGGGTGTGGGATGGAGAGTGTGGGGCGGAGGGTGTAGGGCGGAGGGTGTGGGGCGGAGGGTGTGGGACGGAGGGTGTGGGACGGAGGGTGTGGGACGGAGGGTGTAGTGTGGAGGGTGTGGGGCGGAGGGTGTAGGGTGGAGGGTGTGGGACGGAGGGTGTGGGGCGGAGGGTGTAGGGTGGAGGGTGTGGGATGGAGGGTGTGGGACGGAGGGTGTGGGACGGAGGGTGTGGGGCAGAGGGTGTAGTGTGGAGGGTGTGGGGCGGAGGGTGTAGGGTTAGGAGTTGTATCTTTGTTTTTATGAGTGGAAGAGGGAGGGAGAGAAGTAGAGAGCTAGAAAGAGCTAGAGAGAACGTGTGTGTGTGTGTGTGTGTGTGTGTGTGTGTGTGTGTGTGTGTTTGTGTGTAAATGTGTATGTGTGTGTTTGTGTGTGTGTACCCCTGCGTGCATGGTGTGATTTTGACTCATGTTGGCACATGCCTGGGCTGTGATGGGACTTTGTAGTTACGTTCTGTGTGTTGGCAGGGTTCAGGCCTGTAGCACAGCCACGCCTAGAGTCAACTCACCTGAGCTGTGTGTGTGTGTGTGTGTGTGTGTGTGTGTGTGTGTGTGTGTGTGTGTGTGTGTGTGTGTGTGTGTGTGTGCGTGCGTGTGCGTGTACGTGTATAATTAAAGTTGAGTGCTTTTCAAGACGGGGCCATCAAGTCAAAATGACAGAATGAATGTGGACTGAGAATGCTGTACCAAACAGAGAAAAGTCTGGGGTCTTTTTAATAGAAGGATGGCAGAACTAGTGGCCAGTCTTGCCAGACGACAGCAGTTGACTTAGAGCAGTGTCCCTGTCCCTCCTTCACACCCTAAAATCCTGTTTGATTGAGGAACTCTGCCGGCGGGGCAGTGCAATGTGTCTCCCAAATGGCACCCTATTCCCTACATAGTGCACTGCTATTGACCAGGGACCTGCCGCGGGTCCTGCTATGTAATTACTACACACGCACACATGCACACTCTTTCGCACGCACACACACACACACGCACACACGCGCACACACACGCACACACACACACATGCACACACGCACAGACGCACACATGCACACTCTTTCGCACGCACACACACACGCACACACACGCACACAAGCACGCACACACACACACACACACGCAGGCATGTTATACACTGTGCACCATGGACAAACAAACAATAGCTCTTATTATACAGAAATAGTGGACTAACACAAATACCGATATGGACTCATATTTACTGTAACAAACATGAACAAACCATTTTCCTACTGTAAAAGTGCTTCCTGTTATATAATGTCCTCTATCCTACAGTACAGTCTATCTCTCTAGTCTATAACTCTACAGTCTATCTCTCTAGTCTATAACTCTACAGTCTATCTCTCTAGTCTATAACTCTACAGTCTATCTCTCTAGTCTATAACTCTACAGTCTATCTCTCTAGTCTATAATGCTACAGTCTATCTCTCTAGTCTATAATGCTACAGTCTATCTCTCTAGTCTATAATGCTACAGTCTATCTCTCTAGTCTATAATGCTACAGTCTATCTCTCTAGTCTATAACTCTACAGTCTATAATGCTACAGTCTATCTCTCTAGTCTATAACTCTACAGTCTATCTCTCTAGTCTATAATGCTACAGTCTATCTCTCTAGTCTATAATGCTACAGTCTATCTCTCTAGTCTATAATGCTACAGTCTATCTCTCTCGAGTCTATAATGCTACAGTCTATCTCTCTAGTCTATAATGCTACAGTCTATCTCTCTAGTCTATAATGCTACAGTCTATCTCTCTACAGTCTATAATGCTACAGTCTATCTCTCTAGTCTATAATGCTACAGTCTATCTCTCTACAGTCTATAACGCTACAGTCAATCTCTCTAGTCTATAACGCTACAGTCTATCTCTCTAGTCTATAATGCTACAGTCTATCTCTCTAGTCTATAATGCTACAGTCTATCTCTCTAGTCTATAATGCTACAGTCTATCTCTCTAGTCTATAATGCTACAGTCTATCTCTCTAGTCTATAATGCTACAGTCTATCTCTCTAGTCTATAACTCTACAGTCTATAACGCTACAGTCAATCTCTCTAGTCTATAACGCTACAGTCTATCTCTCTAGTCTATAATGCTACAGTCTATCTCTCTAGTCTATAATGCTACAGTCTATCTCTCTACAGTCTATAACGCTACAGTCAATCTCTCTAGTCTATAACGCTACAGTCTATCTCTCTAGTCTATAATGCTACAGTCTATCTCTCTAGTCTATAATGCTACAGTCTATCTCTCTACAGTCTATAATGCTACAGTCTATCTCTCGAGTCTATAATGCTACAGTCTATCTCTCTAGTCTATAACGCTACAGTCAATCTCTCTAGTCTATAATGCTACAGTCTATCTCTCTACAGTCTATAACGCTACAGTCAATCTCTCTAGTCTATAATGCTACAGGCTATCTCTCTAGTCTATAATGCTACAGTCTATCTCTTTACAGTCTATAACGCTACAGTCTATCTCTCTAGTCTATAATGCTACAGTCTATCTCTCTAGTCTATAATGCTACAGTCTATCTCTCTACAGTCTATAACGCTACAGTCAATCTCTCTAGTCTATAATGCTACAGTCTATCTCTCTAGTCTATAATGCTACAGTCTATCTCTCTACAGTCTATAATGCTACAGTCTATCTCTCTAGTCTATAATGCTACAGTCTATCTCTCTAGTCTATAATGCTACAGTCTATCTCTCTACAGTCTATAATGCTACAGTCTATCTCTCTACAGTCTATAATGCTACAGTCTATCTCTCTAGTCTATAATGCTACAGTCTATCTCTCTAGTCTATAATGCTACAGTCTATCTCTCTACAGTCTATAATGCTACAGTCTATCTCTCTACAGTCTATAACGCTACAGTCTATCTCTCTAGTCTATAACGCTACAGTCTATCTCTCTAGTCTAGAATGGTACAGTCTATCGCTCTACAGTCTATAATGCTACTGTCTCTCTCTCTAGTCTATAATGCTACAGTCTATCTCTCTAGTCTATAATGCTACAGTCTATCTCTCTACAGTCTATAACCCTACAGTCTCTCTCTCTACAGTCTCTCTCTCTAGAGTCTATAACACTACAGTCTATAACACTAAGTCTATTTCTCTACAGTATATAACGTGACAGTCTATAACGCTACAGTCTATCAAATCAAAATCAAATCAAATCAAATGTATTTATATAGCCCTTCGTACATCAGCTGATATCTCAAAGTGCTGTACAGAAACCCAGCCTAAAACCCCAAACAGCAAGCAATGCAGGTGTTGAGGCACGGTGGCTAGGAAAAACTCCCTAGAAAGGCCAAAACCTAGGAAGAAACCTAGAGAGGAACCAGGCTATGTGGGGTGGCCAGTCCTCTTCTGGCTGTGCCGGGTGGAGATTATAACAGAACATGGCCAAGATGTTCAAATGTTCATAAATGACCAGCATGGTCGAATAATAATAAGGCAGAACAGTTGAAACAGGAGCAGCAGCACGGCCAGGTGGACTGGGGACAGCAAGGAGTCATCATGTCAGGTAGTCCTGAGGCATGGTCCTAGGGCTCAGGTCCTCCGAGAGAGAGAAAGAAAGAGAGAAAGAGAGAATTGGAGAGAGCACACTTAACTTCACACAGGACACCGAATAGGACAGGAAAAGTACTCCAGATATAACAAACTGACCCTAGCCCCCCGACACATAAACTACTGCAGCATAAATACTGGAGGCTGAGACAGGAGGGGTCAGGAGACACTGTGGCCCCATCCGAGGACACTCCCTCTACAGTCTATCTCTCTACATTATATAATAATACAGTCTATCTCTCTACAGTCTATCTCTCTTCAGCCTATCTCTCTACAGTCTATTTCTCTACAGTCTATGATGCTACAGTCTATCTCTCTACAGTATATAACAGTACAGTCTCTCTCTCTACAGTATATGACGCTACAGTCTATCTCTCTACAGTCTATTTCTCTACAGTCTATAATTCTACAGTCTATCTCTCTTCAGTATATAACGCTACAGTCTCTCTCTTCAGCCTATCTCTCTACAGTCTATTTCTCTACAGTCTATAATGCTACAGTCTCTCTCTCTACAGTCTCTCTCTCTACAGTCTATCTCTCTACAGTCTATAACACTACAGTCTATCTCTCTACAGTCTATAACGCAACAGTCTACCCCTCTACAGTCTATCTCTCTACATTATATAATAATACAGTCTATCTCTCTACAGTCTATCTCTCTTCAGCCTATCTCTCTACAGTCTATTTCTCTACAGTCTATGATGCTACAGTCTATCTCTCTACAGTATATAACAGTACAGTCTCTCTCTCTACAGTATATAATGCTACAGTCTATCTCTCTACAGTATATAATCCTACAGTCAATCTCTCTTCAGTATATAACGGTACAGTCAATCTCTCTACAGTCTATCTCTCTACAGTATATAACGGTACAGTCTATCTCTCTTCAGCCTATCTCTCTTCAGCCTATCTCTCTACAGTCTATCTCTCTTCAGTCTATCTCTCTACAGTCTATCTCTCTACAGAGAGAGAGTCTATCTCTCTATCTCTCAGTCTCTCTCTCTACAGTATATAACTCTACAGTCTCTCTCTCTACAGTATATGACTCTACAGTCCATCTCTCTACAGTATATAACTCTACAGTCCATCTCCCTACAGTCTATAATGCCACAGTCCATCTCTCTACAGTACATCTCGCTACAGTCCATCTCTCTACAGTATATAACTCTACAGTCCATCTCTCTACAGTATATAACTCTACAGTCTCTCTCTCTACAGTATATGACTCTACAGTCCATCTCTCTACAGTATATAACTCTACAGTCCATCTCCCTACAGTCTATAATGCCACAGTCCATCTCTCTACAGTACATCTCGCTACAGTCCATCCCTCTACAGTATAAATATGATTCCAACTTTTCCTTTGTCCTCAGCTGAGCCCGACTCTGTCCCATTTGTCACTCTCAAACATGCAATCTAGGATGTGGAATGGGGTGGGCTACATATGTGTCACACAACAAAGCTTCACACAAGGGTGTTGCCTGCTTTTTACCATCCTCCCCCATATCCTAACCGCCAGACCCAGTTAGCATGGAAACGGAGAGATTGTCAGCAGTCAGTCCAGCAGCTCTCATCCCCACCCTCTTCTTGAGACCAGATCGCACCTCTCTCTCTCCCTCCCTCCCTCCCTCCCTCCCAACCTCCCAACCTCATAGCCCAGAATGAGCCAGGACAGCCGCTTATTGCTAAGAACTCACCACCATTTCCCTGAGCAGGGAGAAAGAGAGGGATAAAAGAAGGAGAGAGAGGAGGAGGGCACCGGCATCCACCCCTGGCCCCCAGTCAACCTCCACGTCTGGTCTGACCTAGTCTGGCCTCCTACTTCTTCTCTAGGTCGACATCTTACTGGACCTGGGTCTCACAGATGATACAACAGGAGAGGACTTGTGAATGCCACTCACGTATGGAGTTCTATGTGCATAATTATGAGCTCATCTGACCTTTGTGATGTCATGCACTGTATGTACAGTTTATGAGCTCATCTGACCTTTGTGATGTCATGTACTGTATCTAACCTGTTCTGATACACTGTGCGTCTGTTTTTCAGACAACACTTTCACCTGTCATGCCCTGCCCACAAATAAAGTGCTGTACTTCACTTCAAATGTGTATATTGGTTTACTTGTTGCCATTATTTTGGGTGGTGTTTGTGTTAAAGTGATCTCTTGTATTTAATGGGGGTTATTGTGTTCTCTTTGCTGTCCTCTACAATACAGATGTGCAGACAATTGGTGTCTTTTGTTTTAAATAAGGTACATGGAGTCCAAGACCTGCTGTTGATGAAGTGTCCAGACTGTACATAAATATTTATATTTTTGACAACTTTAGTTCACTACATTCCTTGAGAAAATAATGTACTTTTTACTCCATACATTTTCCCTGACACCCAAAAGTAGTCATTACATTCTGAATGCTTAGCCAGACAGGAAAATGGTCCAATTCACACACTTATCAAGAAAACATCTTCGGTCATCTCTAGTGCCTCTGATCCGGAGGACTCACTAAACACACATGTAAATGATTTCTGAGTGTTGGAGTGTGCCCCTGATTATCCGTAAATAAAATAAAAGAATACAAAGAATTTGAAAGGATTTATACTTTTCCTACTAGAGTATAGTTTAGAAATTACTTTTACTTTTGATACTTGAGTATATTTAAAACCAAATACTTTCAGACTTTTAGTCAAGTAGTATTTTACTGAGTCATTTTCTATAAAAGTATCTTTACTTTTACTCAAGTATGACAATTGGGTACTTTTTCCACCACTGTGTTTTTGTGAGAAAAGCATTCAGTAAATAAATATTTAAAAATATTTAAATGTCATGTCTCAAAATAAGTTTCATGGGTTTGATGAAACAAGCAGGAAGCCCAGCCTACAGCGAGTTGTAGTAGTTCAAATGGGAGATGACAAGTGTCTGGATTAGGACCTAACACTCAGTCCATTCCTACCCCAGTACCCGACAGTCCATTCCTACCCCAGGTACCTGACAGTCCATTCCTACCCCAGTACCTGACAGTCCATTCCTACCCCAGTACCCGACAGTCCATTCCTACCCCAGTACCCGACAGTCCATTCCTACCCCAGTACCTGACAGTCCATTCCTACCCCAGGTACCTGACAGTCCATTCCTACCCCAGGTACCTGACAGTCCATTCCTACCCCAGTACCTGACAGTCCATTCCTACCCCAGGTACCTGACAGTCCATTCCTACCCCAGGTACCTGACAGTCCATTCCTACCCCAGGTACCTGACAGTCCATTCCTACCCCAGTACCTGACAGTCCATTCCTACCCCAGTACCCGATAGTCCATTCCTACCCCAGGTACCTGACAGTCCATTCCTACCCCAGGTACCTGACAGTCCATTCCTACCCCAGTACCTGACAGTCCATTCCTACCCCAGGTACCTGACAGTCCATTCCTACCCCAGGTACCTGACAGTCCATTCCTACCCCAGGTACCTGACAGTCCATTCCTACCCCAGGTACCTGACAGTCCATTCCTACCCCAGTACCTGACAGTCCATTCCTACCCCAGGACCTGACAGTCCATTCCTACCCCAGGTACCTGACAGTCCATTCCTACCCCAGGACCTGACAGTCCATTCCTACCCCAGGTACCTGACCGTCCATTCCTACCCCAGTACCTGACAGTCCATTCCTACCCCAGTACCTGACAGTCCATTCCTACCCCAGTACCTGACAGTCCATTCCTACCCCAGGACCTGACAGTCCATTCCTACCCCAGTACCTGACAGTCCATTCCTACCCCAGGTACCTGACAGTCCATTCCTACCCCAGGACCTGACAGTCCATTCCTACCCCAGTACCTGACAGTCCATTCCTACCCCAGTACCTGACAGTCCATTCCTACCCCAGTACCTGACAGTCCATTCCTACCCCAGTACCTGACAGTCCATTCCTACCCCAGGACCTGACAGTCCATTCCTACCCCAGTACCTGACAGTCCATTCCTACCCCAGGTACCTGACAGTCCATTCCTACCCCAGGACCTGACAGTCCATTCCTACCCCAGTACCTGATAGTCCATTCCTACCCAGGTACCTGACAGTCCATTCCTACCCCAGTACCTGACAGTCCATTCCTACCCCAGTACCTGACAGTCCATTCCTACCCCAGTACCTGACAGTCCATTCCTACCCCAGGTACCTGACAGTCCATTCCTACCCCAGTACCTGACAGTCCATTCCTACCCCAGTACCTGACAGTCCATTCCTACCCCAGTACCTGACAGTCCATTCCTACCCCAGTACCTGACAGTCCATTCCTACCCCAGTACCTGACAGTCCATTCCTACCCCAGTACCTGACAGTCCATTCCTACCCTAGTACCTGACAGTCCATTCCTACCCATCCCTCCCTTATACATTACACCCTCCCTCCCTCCCTCCCTCCCTCCCTCCCTCCCTCCCTCCCTCCCTCCCTCCCTCCCTCCCTCCCTCCCTCCCTCCCTCCCTCCCTCCCTCCCTCCCCCTCCCTCCCTCCCTCCCTCCCTCCACTCTTTCTGACACCCAGTCTTCATCCTGATTTCCACCCTTCTCCCAAAGTGTGCATTTGTACACTTTCTTGCATTGAATTAGCAGTGGTGGAAAGTCCCTCCAGTCAAGCCTTACCCAAAACCTATGCTATAGGAGGGAGTGAGCAAGTGTATACTTTGGGAGTAGGGTGGAGAATTGGGAGGTAGCCCCTCTCTGTCCCTCCTGAACTTCCTTCTGCAGGCCATCTGCACCCTTCCCACCTCTCCCACTCCCGTCCAGCTCACCCACCTACTCAACGTGTGCTCACACACACCCAGACGCACACTGCACAGAACTGTCAAGGCGCTCCACAGGGGTCCCACTGCAGTACCACAGCACACCAATAGGGGAGTCCACTCTCGGTGTCCCTGTCTCAGTCTGCACCTGGAACAAAACATTGAGGAGAAAGTGAAGAGTGACATTTGAAACACCGTAAATCTAACATGTAAATTACCATTCACAATATATGTAAAGTAATATATATAAAGTATTTAAGATAATGTGACTTGATTAAATGTGAATTCACACATGGCAGTAAATTAACGACAATAAAATATAGCTGTACATTTGTTTATTACACTGCAATATCTATGAACCATGTGACAATAAGATGAGGGGGCCACTGTTTCAGGTTGATATCTATGTGTGGCCTCACCACAGAGAAATGTCACGGCGCACTGTAGCAGCATTTATAGTCAGAAAAGTGACATGATTGGTGTATTGCCCCCACCTGCTGGTAGAATTTATTTTATTGTAATACTCGTCTTACGTGTGTGTGTGTGTGTGTGTGTGTGTGTGTGTGTGTGTGTGTGTGTGTGTGTGTGTGTGTGTGTGTGTATGTATGTATGTATGTACGTGCGTGCGTGCGTGCGTATGTCTGTGTGTGTGTGTGTGTGTGTGTGTGTGTATGTGTGTGTGTGTGTGTGTATGTATGTATGTATGTATGTATGTACGTGTGTGTGTGTGTGTATGTATGTATGTATGTATGTATGTATGTATGTACGTACGTGTGTGCGTGCGTGCGTGCGTGCGTGTGTATGTGTGTGTGTGTGTGTGTGTGTGTGTGTGTGTAAACTAGACAGACAATTACATTTTGTGACACAACACTACGGTGAAAGGCAGCACCAATGTCATGATGATGTTAACATGCCTATGTCTACATATCAGTTACTAAGTTACTACTCTATAAATAGCACACATAATGACAGCTTGGAATAGTGAACGTTGTTTATATCACACCATAACACATCAGGGCCGCAGGGTGGAAGGTTTGGGCTGTACTGTTTAATTCCATGTTTATGGTTAGGGCCTTTATAATATATATATATATATGAGCGAGAGAGAGCAAGAGCAAGAGAGAGAGAGAGACAGAGAGAGAGAGAGACAGAGAAAGAGAGGGGACTGCCCTGCTGGCCACAGGCACACGGAAATATCATCATGCTTAAGGCCCACTCATAACCCTCCTTTACTCTGCTAATTGATGCCTTGTGTAGAGAATAGAGAACCAAATTGTCAGCTTCTTAGCTCTGTACAGCTAGGGCAACATGGACAAATTATAGTAACTCTTCATCCAATGTTGTTTGTAGATGAACTTTTATTGACCAGCTCTGGGATACTAAAGATGATCTATACTCTACTGCCATAACACAGAACATTATGACTACTAGCGCTCCTGCTAATTCATCCCTGAGTACCATCTACTCGTCTGGCAGCTCCCTAATTCTGTACGGCTAGGGAGACATCTACTCGTCTGGCAGCTCCCTAATTCTGTACGGCTAGGGAGACATCTACTCGTCTGGCAGCTCCCTAATTCTGTACGGCTAGGGAGACATCTACTCGTCTGGCAGCTCCCTAATTCTGTACGTCTAGGGAGACATCTACTCGTCTGGCAGCTCCCTAATTCTGTACGGCTAGGGAGACATCTACTCGTCTGGCAGCTCCCTAATTCTGTACGGCTAGGGAGACATCTACTCGTCTGGCAGCTCCCTAATTCTGTATGGCTAGGGAGACATCTACTTGTCTGGCAGCTCCCTAATTATGTACGGCTAGGGAGACATCTACTCGTCTGGCAGCTCCCTAATTCTGTATGGCTAGGGAGACATCTACTTGTCTGGCAGCTCCCTAATTATGTACGGCTAGGGAGACATCTACTCATCTGGCAGCTCCCTAATTCTGTATGGCTAGGGAGACATCTACTTGTCTGGCAGCTCCCTAATTATGTACGGCTAGGGAGACATCTACTCATATGGCAGCTCCCTAATTCTGTACGGCTAGGGAGACATCTACTTGTCTGGCAGCTCCCTAATGCTGTAACTCTAGGGAGACATCTACTCATCTGGCAGCTCCCTAATTCTGTACGGCTAGGGAGACATCTACTCGTCTGGCAGCTTCCTAATGCTGTAACTCTAGGGAGACATCTACTCTACAACTTTAAAGGTGAATGTACATATTCGTAGCACCTTGGGCGTAGTCCGTTTAAAAAAAAAGTATACTGGCTCGTGACTACATACAGTACCAGCAGTAACTCTTCACCCAATGTTTACAGTATTTGATTGACTGACAGATGTAAAGCAAATTGCCCCTATGAGAGTAAATAAAGGTTCTCTACTCTACTCTAGTCTCTCAAACTTTTTTGTGTAAACAAAATTGACCTTAGCGCCATACCACAGAAGGTTATCCAAATATAGCACTCCACAACTAGACCTTATAGTGCAAAACACAGCTGTGCAATTCAACATACCATTCACCTACATTCAAACAGGAGCACACACCCACCCCTGCTACCACACCTACTGTTCGAATGACTCACAAAGTTCCCAACCTTTAATGGTACTTTGAAGGAAATACACTAAATATAATACAGTTATACATCTGTGTTCTAATTGCACAATTTCAAGTAGTACCTAGTTCAAAGGGTTTCTCCCTACTCATTGGAGGTGGAGGTCATAGTTCAAAGGGTTTCTCCCTACTCATTGGAGGTGGAGGTCATAGTTCAAAGGGTTTCTCCCTACTCATTGGAGGTGGAGGTCCTAGTTCAAAGGGTTTCTCCCTACTCATTGGAGGTGGAGGTCATAGTTCAAAGGGTTTCTCCCTACTCATTGGAGGTGGAGGTCATAGTTCAAAGGGTTTCTCCCTACTCATTGGAGGTGGAGGTCATAGTTCAAAGGGTTTCTCCCTACTCATTGGAGGTGGAGGTCCTAGTTCAAAGGGTTTCTCCCTACTCATTGGAGGTGGAGGTCATAGTTCAATGGGTTTCTCCCTACTCATTGGAGGTGGAGGTCATAGTTCAAAGGGTTTCTCCCTACTCATTGGAGGTGGAGGTCATAGTTCAAAGGGTTTCTCCCTACTCATTGGAGGTGGAGGTCATAGTTCAATGGGTTTCTCCCTACTCATTAGAGGTGGAGGTCCTAGTTCAAAGGGTTTCTCCCTACTCATTGGAGGTGGAGGGCATAGTTCAAAGGGTTTCTCCCTACTCATTGGAGGTGGAGGTCATAGTTCAAAGGGTTTCTCCCTACTCATTGGAGGTGGAGGTCATAGTTCAAAGGGTTTCTCCCTACTCATTGGAGGTGGAGGTCCTAGTTCAAAGGGTTTCTCCCTACTCATTGGGGGTGGAGGTCATAGTTCAAAGGGTTTCTCCCTACTCATTGGGGGTGGAGGTCATAGTTCAAAGGGTTTCTCCTACTCATTGGAGGTGGAGGTCATAGTTCAAAGGGTTTCTCCCTACTCATTGGAGGTGGAGGTCATAGTTCAAAGGGTTTCTCCCTACTCATTGGAGGTGGAGGTCATAGTTCAAAGGGTTTCTCACTACTCATTGGAGGTGGAGGTCCTAGTGCGTGTAGCCTGGTGTGAGGGTGGAAGTTGGGGTGGAAGGTGGGGGGGGCAGCTGTTGGTGTGTGTTGGGAGGCAGGGATGGTGGGAGGCAGGTAAGGGGGAGGGTGGAAGAGTGGGTGGCAGGGAAGGTGGAAGGCAGGGAGTGGAGGGGGGCAGAGAAAGAGGGCAAAGAGGACTGAAGGTGGGTGACTATTGGTGGGCGCTTCATGTAACCTGCCGGAGAAGTGTGGGAGAAGGGGAGACTACTGGTACTTCAAGATGGTTTTGATCATACGGACTGGGAAATGTTCTGGGTCGCTTCTGAGAATACTATAGAAGTATACACTGACTTGGTGACTGGGTTCATCAGGAAGTGCGTAGAGGATGTTATTCCCGATTAGAACTTATTCAAACCAAAAACTGTGGATAGATTGCAGAATTTGCACAAAACTGAAAGCGCGAACCATCACATTTAACAATGGCTTGGTGACTGGGAACATGGACATGTATGAAAAGACCATCTATGACTTTCGTAAGGAAATTATAGAGGCAAAACAACAGTACATGGACATAATGGAGACGAAATTCAACAGCAGGAGAAATATCTACGTAAGAATGCTGTTCATCGACTCCAGCTCAGCTTTCAACACCATAGTGCCCTCCAAGCTCATCACTAAGCTCAGAGCGTTGGATCCAAACCCTTCCCTGTGCAACTGGGTCCTGGACTTCCTGACAGCCTGACCCCAGGTGGGGAAAGTATGCATCCCCACCTCCTCCACTCTGATCCTCAACACTTGGGCCACACAGGGGTGGGTGCTCAACTCCCTCCTGCACTATCTGTTCACCCATGACTGCGTGGCCACACACGTCTCCAACTAAATCATCAAATTTGCCGATTAGACAACAGTGGTAGGTATGATTACCAACAACAACGACGAAACATGCCTACAGGGAGGAGGTGAGATCCCTGGCGGAGTGGTGCCAGGAAAATAACCTTTCTCTCAACGTCAACAAAATGAAAAAGCTGAAATTTGGACTACAGGAGACATGATATGTTACAAATTCTAGCTAGGTGGCTAACATGAGCAAGCTGGCAAATGTTAGCTAGGCTAGGGGATAGGGGTTAAGGTTAAGTTTAGGAGTTAGGTTAAAGGGTTAGGTTAGGGCTAGGGGAAGGGTTAGCTTAAAGGGTTAAGGTTAGGCTTAGCTAACATGCTAAGTAGTTGCTAGTAGTTGAAAAGTTGCTAATTAGGTCAAATGCTAAAGATGTCCGTCATGAGATTCAAACTCGCAACCTCTGTCTTATGTTATGTTTGGTATGGTTACATATCATACTAATTTGAATGTCCAGGATTTACATCTTGTCTATGACACCAGGTTGACATTACAGCTGAACAGACATTTAAACTGCCTGGTAGAATGTTATTCATTGCACCATTAGTGCACAAGTTATATTTCACCCAGTATCCACAAGGTGTCACTTGTGAACTTACTGCAAAAATACAATATTACAGAACTTTACTCTGTACATTACTCTGGCCTTCCTGACCATGATGGATTCTAATGAAGTGAAGGATAAAGATGATATTGTAGGGGTTTTTAACAAGCACTTCATATCAGCTGATTCAGTTTTAGACAATGGTGTGGCCCAGGCCTCTAATGTAAGATCTGTTACAGTCAACTATGATATAGGCCCTCATGTGAACCATTTTAACTTTGAGCCTGTTTCTTATACTGAGTTCTATAAAGCACTAAAAGGTGATAGACACTAAAAAGTCTGCAGGTCCAGACAACCTGGACCCCTACCTCCTTAAAGATAGCAGCTGGTATTATTACTGAACCTGTGGCACACATTTTCAACTTGAGTCTCTTGACCAATTCCATACTCAGCATTTGGAAATCAGCTTATGTCCTCCCACTGCTAAAGGGTGGAGATCCCTCAGATGCTAATAACTATCGTCCTATCTCCAAACTCACTATCCTGGCCAAAGTCTATGAATCCCTAGTAAACTCATAGTTAAACTTCTTAATTGAGTAGAACATACTGAGCGGGGTTCAGTCTGGCTTTAGATCGGGGCACAGCACCACAACTGCAGCTATGGCAGTGGCAAATAACATACTGAGCAGGGTTCAGTCTGGCTTTAGATCGGGGCACAGCACCACAACTGCAGCTATGGCAGTGGCAAATAACATACTGAGCAGGGTTCAGTCTGGCTTTAGATCGGGGCACAGCACCACAACTGCAGCTATGGCAGTGGCAAATAACATACTGAGCAGGGTTCAGTCTGGCTTTAGATCGGGGCACAGCATCACAACTGCAGCTATGGCAGTGGCAAATAACATACTGAGCAGGGTTCAGTCTGGCTTTAGATTGGGGCACAGCACCACAACTGCAGCTATGGCAGTGGCAAACGACATCATTAATGCACTTGATAAAAAGCAACATTGTGCTGCTCTGTTTGTGGATTTATCAAAGGCCTTTGATTCAGTTGACCATGAATTGTTGTTAGCTAGACTCAGTAACATTGGTCTCAGTGAAGGGGCAGTAAATTGGTTTAGGAACTATCTTTCTGACAGAACACAATGTGTTATATACTGACAATCACAAGTCTAGCTGTCAAGAGATTAATAGAGGTGTGCACCAGGGTTCCATTTTAGCTCCTGTGTTGTTTTCATTTAATTATACCTTTATTTTACCAGGCAAGTCAGTTAAGAACAATTTCTTATTTTCAATGACAGCCTAGGAACAGTGGGTTAACTGCCTGTTCAGGGGCAGAACAACAGATTTGTACCTTGTCAGCTCAGGGATTTGAACTTGCAGCCTTTTGGTTACTAGTCCAATGCTCTAACCACTAGGCTACCCTGCCATCCCACCTTGATCTGGGAAATGGGATGCAACCAGCAAAGTTAATCTATATGCAGATGATACAGTCATATATTCATGTGCTCCTTCTCTGGTTCAGGCTGTTGAAGAGCTCCAGACTGCTTTTCAGTCACTGAAGGCCTCCCTTTATGGTTTCAAACTGGTCTTGAATGTACAAAAAACTAAATTACCAGGGCTAGAACTTGAAAAGGTCAACATTGTCACATCTGGTGGCTTATCCATTGAAAAAGTGTCATCCTACAAATACTGTACCTACAGTTGTAGGCCTCCTTGCACGCACACGCTTTTTCAGTTCTGCCCACAAATGTTCTATAGGTTTGAGGTCAGGGCTTTGTGACGGCCACTCCAATACCTTGCCTTTGTTGTCCTTAGGCCATTTTGCCACAACTTTGGAAGTATGCTTAAGGTCATTGTCCATTTGAAAGACCCATTTGCGATCAAGCTTTAACTTCCTGACTGACGTCTTGAGATGTTGCTTCAATATATCCACATGATTTTCCTACCTCATGATACCATCTATTTTGTGAAGTGCACCAGTCCCTCCTGCAGCAAAGCACCTCCACAACATGATGCTGCCACCCCCTGTGCTTCACGGCTGGGATGGGGATCTTTGGCTGGCAAGCCTCCCCCTTTTTCCTCCAAACATAACGATGGTCATTTTGGCCAAACAGTTATATTTTTGTTTCATCAGACCAGAGGACATTTCTCAAAAAGTACGATCTTTGTCCCCATGTGCAGTTGCAAACTGTAGTCTGGCTTTGGAGGAGAGGCTTCTTCCTTGCTGAGCGGCATTTCAGGTTATGTCGATATAGGACTCGTTTTACTGTGGCTATAGATACTTTTGTACCTGTTTCCTCCAGCATCTTCACAAGGTCCGTTGCTGTTGTTCTGGGATTGATTTGCACTTTTCGTACCAAAGTACGTTCATCTCTAGGTGACAGAACGCTTTTACGTTTTAATGACTCCAACCTAAGTGTATATAAACTTCTGACTTCAACTGTAGGTATTTGGTTGGATGACAAGTTGTCCTTTAAAGTTCATGTGGATAACTTGTGACAATGCTTAAATTGAAATGGGGTTTTTATTTTTGTAACAAGGCTTGCTTCCCGCTTATGGCTAGAAAGAAGATTGTTCAGGCCACTTTTCTCTCTGTAATTAATTATGGTGACTTGTTGTATATGCATGCAACCTCCTCCACCTTACAGAGACTGGACTCTTTATCAATCATCCTCGCGCTTTATTACAAATGCCAAGTCACTCACCCACCATTGCACCTTCTACCAAATGGTAGGTTGGACCTCAATTTATATGCGCAGAAAGATACATTTGTATGTGTTCATCTACAAAGCTCTTTTGGGTCAACTCCCTCTTTACCTCTGTAGTTTGGTTTCCTTCACCACCAGCAGTTACCATACCCGGTCTGCTAGGTAAGTCCCCAGAACATTCACAGTATTAGGCAAGACTGCCTTCTCTTCTTGTGCACCAGAGGCATGGAATATCAAATCAAATCAAATCAAATTTATTTATATAGCCCTTCGTACATCAGCTGATATCTCAAAGTACTGTACAGAAACCCAGCCTAAAACCCCAAACAGCAAGCAATGCAGGTGTAGAAGCACGGTGGCTAGGAAAAACTCCCTAGAAAGGCCAAAACCTAGGAAGAAACCTAGAGAGGAACCAGGCTATGTGGGGTGGCCAGTCCTCTTCTGGCTGTGCCGGGTGGAGATTATAACAGAACATGGCCAAGATGTTCAAATGTTCATAAATGACCAGCATGGTCGAATAATAATAAGGCAGAACAGTTGAAACTGGAGCAGCAGCACAGTCAGGTGGAAGTTGAAACTGGAGCAGCAGCATGGCCAGGTGGACTGGGGACAGCAAGGAGTCATCATGTCAGGTAGTCCTGGGGCATGGTCCTAGGGCTCAGGTCAGTTGAAACTGGAACAGCAGCATCGCCAGGTGGACTGGGGACAGCAAGGAGTCATCATGTCAGGTAGTCCTGGAGCTCAGGTCCTAGGGCTCGGGTCCTCCGAGAGAGTGAAAGAAAGAGAGAAGGAGAGAATTAGAGAACGCACACTTAGATTCACACAGGACACCGAATAGGACAGGAGAAGTACTCCAGATATAACAAACTGACCCCAGCCCCCCGACACATAAACTACTGCAGCATAAATACTGGAGGCTGAGACAGGAGGGGTCAGGAGACACTGTGGCCCCATCCGAGGGGAATAGTCTACAATCCATGCTTCATCTAGATATGTTAGTGCCACTGAATGAATTTAATATATTGATGGGAGACTCTGTTACGGAGGAGTGTAAATGCTTTTCTTATCCTGGATCATGTTGTTGAATTCTATTGTTGTATGTTTTAGTTCTGTAATGTACTGATTGTTGCTGCCTTCTTGGTCAGGTCTCCCTAGAAAAAGAGACTCTGGGTCTCAATGGGCTTTTCACTGGTTAAATAAAGGTTCAATAAAAAATAAACAAAACAATCAACATACATTGACTTTACCTTGGACAAATAGAAGGGGTTCGTTTGAGTGGTAAGGCTAAAGCAACCAACTGTCTGTCGAGGAGTGAAGTTGGGGCGGCAGGTAGCCTAGTGGTTAGAGTGTTGGGCCAGTAACCAAAAGGTTGCTTGATTGAATCCCAGAGCTGACAAGGTAAAAAATCTGTTGTTCTGCCCCTGAACAAGGCAGTTAACCCTATGTTCTCTGGTAGGCCATCATTGTAAAAAAGAATTTGTTCTTAACTGACTTGCCTAGTTAAATGAAGGTTAAAAAAGTCAGGGGAGGTGCATCTGTGAAAGTTGGACTGTAACCATTTTTCCATTCACTATTTTGATGCTAGTGCAATCACCGGAAAATAAACTGGATGATCTCCGCTTGAGACTATCCTACCAACATAACATTAAAAACAGTAATATCTTCTGTTTCACCGAGTCGTGGCTGAACGACGACACGGATAATATACAGTTGGCTGGGTTTTCCGTTCATTGGTAGGACAGAACAGCCATGTCTGGTTTGACTCGGACCTGACCACTGAACCCTGCCTGTCCTGACCTCTAGCCTGCCTATGACCTCTAGCCTGGTACTGTTTGGACTCTGACCTGGTTTATGAACTCTCGCCTTTTGCCTACCCCTTTTCTTATAATAAATATCAGAAATATCAACCAACTGCCTCCAGTGTCTACATTTGGGTCTCGCCTTGTGCCCTTAGAGTACGAACTGGCCATGACAGACCCAGCAGGCTTGGACCAGCTCCACCACGCTGTCTCCCTGCAGGGAGCCACCATTGGGAGGCATGAAGAGCTACTGCGGGACCTTTTGGAAGGGCTTTGTTCCCTGACGGAACACCACGACAGAGGGTTCAAAGCAATATGCATTACTTGCTGTTTGGTGTTTTAGGCTGGGTTTCTGTACAGCACTTTGTGACATCGGCTAATGTAAAAAGGGCTTTATAAATAGATTTGATTGATTGATAACGGAGCAAATCTGTGAGTTAGTTCATAGGCAGCCTGCCACGTCTGAGACCTCCCAACCACCCAGTAACATTTCTACTACTAGTGGATTTGTTCAACCTACCCCGGCTCCTCAACATACCCCGGCTCCCCGAAAACTCCGCGTACCTCCTCCGGAGCGTTATGCAGGCGATCCTGGTACCTTCCTGGCGTTCCTTTCCCAGTGCTCCCTTATTTTCGAACTCCAGCCCTCTTCATTCCCGTCGGACCAATCGGAGATAGCGTATTTAATCACGCTAATGTCCGGAAGGGTGCTCTCCTGTGCAACGGTTGTGTTGGAGCAGCAATCCGCTGTGTGCCATAGCCTGGAGGAATTCATGGCAGAAATGAGGAAGGTTTTCGTTTCTTCGGTGCCTGGGAGGGAGGCGGCTCGAAAGCTACTGCAGGTACATCAGAACTCCCGTACTGTGGCAGACAACGCAGTAGATTGTCGCACATTGGCCGATTGTCGCACATTGTCGCACATTGGCCGTTCGTCTGCTGATGCTGGCGCACGTGCTAAGGAATTTGGAAATCCCCGAAGTGTGTATTTCCGAGGAGAGCCGAAAATCATCGGAGATGGGTGAGTTGGATACTCCTGAACCCATGCAACTGGGAAGAGCTAAGTTACGACCACGTAGGCGCCAATCTAACTGTTGCCTGTACTGTGGAGGGGCAGGACATTATATAGCCCTGTTAAAAAAAACTTGTCTTTAGTGGGTACAAGTACTCTGGTGAGCCAGACTGGGAGTCCCCTCCTTTATGTCACCAGCCCACCTTTTTTTGTGATTCTGTTTTGGGTCTCCCCAGGTGCTCATTGACTGGGGCTGATGAAGGTTTTATGGATGCTACCATGGTTTCTGAATTAGGTATTCCCACTCAACTTCTCTCTGTCCCCATGGAGGCAAGGGTACTGGATGGCCACTCTATTGGGAGAGTCACCCATAGCACTTCATATACGTTAATATACAGTGGGGCAAAAAAGTATTTAGTCAGCCACCAATTGTGCAAGTTCTCCCACTTAAAAAGATGAGAGAGGCCTGTAATTTTCATCATAGGTACACTTCAACTATGACAGACAAAATTAGAAAAGAAATCCAGAAAATCACATTGTAGGATTTGTAATGAATTTATTTGCAAATTATGGTGGAAAAAAAGTATTTGGTCACCTACAAACAAGCAAGATTTCTGGCTCTCACAGACCTGTAACTTCTTCTTTAAGAGGCTCCTCTGTCCTCCACTCGTTACCTGTATTAATGGCACCTGTTTGAACTTCTTATCAGTATAAAAGACGCCTGTCCACAACCTCAAACAGTCACACTCCAAACTCCACTATGGCCAAGACCAAAGAGCTCTCAAAGGACACCAGAAACAAAATTGTAGACCTGCACCAGGCTGGGAAGACTGAATCTGCAATAGGTAAGCAGCTTGGTTTGAAGAAATCAACTGTGGGAGCAATTATTGGGAATTGGAAGACATACAAGACCACTGATAATCTCCCTCGATCTGGGGCTCCACGCAAGATCTCACCCTGTGGGGTCAAAATGATCACAAGAACGGTGAGCAAAAATCCCAGAACCACACGGGGGGACCTAGTGAATGACCTGCAGAGAGCTGGGACCAAAGTAACAAAGCCTACCATCAGTAACACACTACGCCGCCAGGGACTCAAAACCTGCAGTGCCAGACGTGTCCCCCTGCTTAAGCCAGTACATGTCCAGGCCCATCTGAAGTTTGCTAGAGAGCATTTGGATGATCCAGAAGAAGATTGGGAGAATGTCATATGGTCAGATGAAACCAAAATATAACTTTTTGGTAAAAACTCAACTCGTCGTGTTTGGAGGACAAAGAATGCTGAGTTGCATCCAAAGAACCCCATACCTACTGTGAAGCATAGGGTGGAAACATCATGCTTTGGGGCTGTTTTCTGCAAAGGGACCAGGACGACTGATCCGTGTAAAGGAAAGAATGAATGGGGCCATGTATCGTGAGATTTTGAGTGAAAACCTCTTTCCATCAGCAAGGGCAATGAAGATGAAACGTGGCTGGGTCTTTCAGCATGACAATGATCCCAAACACACCGCCCGGGCAACGAAGGAGGGGCTTCGTAAGAAGCATTTCAAGGTCCTGGAGTGGCCTAGCCAGTCTCCAGATCTCAACCCCATAGAAAATCTTTGGAGGGAGTTGAAAGTCCGTGTTGCTCAGCAACAGCCCCAAAACATCACTGCTCTAGAGGAGATCTGCATGGAGGAATGGGACAAAATACCAGCACCACTTTGTACCAAAGTACCAAAGTGTACCAAAATGTACCAAAGTGGCCAAATTGGTGAAGGAATACATTTTGAAACAAATAACTATATACAAAATGACAAAATGGTATTCTAACACACCCCCCCAAGAATTGAGAAAAATAAATGAAAAATAACAATGGAAAAAAATAAATAATTATTGATTAAAAAATATGAAAAATATATATATAATACACATTTACAAAATAACTATCAAATCAAATCTATTTATATAGCCACAGCCTAAAACCCCAAACAGCAAGCAATGCAGGTGTAGAAGCACGGTGGCTAGGAAAAACTCCCTAGAGGCAAAAACCTAGGAAGAAACCTAGAGAGGAACCAGGCTATGAGTGTAACGGTTCTCTTGTGGTGAAGGAGAGTCGAACCAAAATGCAGCGTGTAGATTGCGATCCATGTTTAATCAAACAAACGTAACACGAATACACACAAAACGTAACGAAAACCGAAACAGCCTATACTTGTGTCAACTAACACAGCGACAGGAACAAAGACACTAAGGACAATCACCCACACCAAACTCAAAGAATATGGCTGCCTACATATGGTTCCCAATCAGAGACAACGATAAACACCTGCCTCTGATTGAGAACCACTTCAGACAGCCATAGACTTATCTAGAACACCCCACTAGCTACAATCCCCCATATATACACACCACATACAAAAACCCATGCCACACCCTGGCCTGACCAAATAAATAAAGATAAACACAAAATACTTCGACCAGGGCGTGACAGAACCCCCTAAGGTGCGGACTCCCGAACGCACCTCAAAACAAATAGGGAGGGTCCGGGTGGGCGTCTGTCCATGGTGGCGGCTCCGGCGCGGGACGTGGACCCCACTCAATTAATGTCTTAGTCCCCTCTCCTCGCGTCCCTGGATAGTCCACCCTCGCCGCCGACCATGGCCTAGTAGTCCTCACCCAGAAACCCACTGGACTGAGGAGCAGATCGGGACTGAGGGGCAGCTCGGGACTGAGGCAGCTCGGGACTGTGGGGAAGCTCAGGAGTGAGAGGAAGCTCAGGAGTGAGAGGAAGCTCAGGAGTGAGAGGAAGCTCAGGCATGTAGATAAATCTACCAGATCCTGGCTGGCTGGTGGTTTCGGCAGATCCTGGATGACTGGCAGATCCCGGCTGACTGGCAGATCCTGGCTGACTGGCGGATCCTGGCTGACTGGCGGATACTGGCCGACTGGCAGTTCTGGCAGATCCCGGCTGACTGGCGGATCTGGAAGAGTCTGGTTGACTAGCAGATCTGGAAGAGTCTGGTTGACTAGCAGATCTGGAAGAGTCTGGTTGACTAGCGGATCTGGAAGAGTCTGGCTGACTGGCGGATCTGGAAGAGTCTGGTTGACTAGCAGATCTGGAAGAGTCTGGCTGACTGGCGGATCTGGAAGAGTCTGGCTGACTGGCGGATCTGGAAGAGTCTGGCTGACTGGCGGATCTGGAAGAGTCTGGCTGACTGGCGGATCTGGAAGAGTCTGGCTGACTGGCGGATCTGGAAGAGTCTGGCTGACTGGCGGATCTGGAAGAGTCTGGCTGACTGGCGGATCTGGAAGAGTCTGGCTGACTGGCGGATCTGGAAGAGTCTGGCTGACTGGCGGATCTGGAAGAGTCTGGCTGACTGGCGGATCTGGAAGAGTCTGGCTGACTGGCGGATCTGGAAGAGTCTGGCTGACTGGCTGATCTGGAAGAGTCTGGTTGACTGGCGGATCTGGAAGAGTCTGGTTGACTGGCAGATCTGGAAGAGTCTGGTTGACTGGCAGATCTGGAAGAGTCTGGCTGACTGGCAGACCTGGAAGAGTCTGGCTGACTGGCAGATCTGGAAGAGTCTGGCTGACTGGCAGATCTGGAAGAGTCTGGCTGACTGGCAGATCTGGAAGAGTCTGGCTGACTGGCAGATCTGGAAGAGTCTGGCTGACTGGCAGATCCTGGCAGACTGAAAGATCTGGCTGCTCCACGCTGACTGGCGGCTCTGGCTGCTCCATGTAGGCCGACAGCTATGGCGGCTTCTTACAGACTGGCAGCTCTGGTGGCTCCTTGCAGACTGGCAGCTCCGTGCAGACTGGCAGCTCCGTGCAGACTGGCAGCTCCGTGCAGACTGGCAGCACCTTGCAGACTAGCAGCACCTTGCAGACTGACAGCTCTGGCTGCTTCATGCAGACTGACAGCTCTGACTGCTCCATGCAGACTGACAGCTCTGACTGCTCCATGCAGACTGACAGCTCTGGCTGCTTCATGCAAACTGACAGCTCTGGCTGCTCCATGCAGACTGACAGCTCTGGCTGCTTCATGCAGACTGGCAGCTCTGGCTGCGCTGAACAGGCGGGAGACTCCGGCAGCGCTGTAGAGGAGGAAGGCTCTGGCTGCGCTGAACAGGCGGGAGACTCCGGCAGCGCAGGAGAGGAGAAAGGCTCCGACAGCGCTGGAGAGGCGAGGCGCACTGTAGGCCTGATGCGTGGTGCTGGTACTGGTGGTACTGGACCGAGGACACGCACAGGAAGCCTGGTGCGGGAGCTGCTACCGGAGGGCTGGGGTGTGGAGGTGGTACTGGATAGACCGGACCGTGCAGGCGCACTGGAGCTCTTGAGCACCAAGCCTGCCCAACCTTACCTGGCTCGATGCCCACTCTAGCCCGGCCGATCCGAGGAGCTGGAATATACCTCACCGGGCTATGCACCCGCACTGGGGACACCGTGCGCACCACTGCATAACACGGTGCCTGCCCGGTCTCTCTAGCCCCGGTAAGCACAGGGAGTTTGCGCAGGTCTCCTACCTGGCGTAGCCATACTCCCTGTGAGCCCCCCAATAATTTTTTGGGGCTGACTCCCGGGCTTCCATCCGCTCTGCCGTGCTAGCTCCTCATAATGCAGCCTCTGCTTTTGCTGCCTCCAGCTCGGCTTTGGGGCGACAATAATCTCCAGGCTGATCCCAGGGTCCTTTACCGTCCAGTTCCTCCTCCCATGTCCATTTCTCCAGGTGGTGCAACCTCTCCCACTGTAGCTGCTGCTGCTCCTGCCTCTGTTGCCTCTTCTCCTGTTTCACCTTTGGGCGGCTACACTCCCCTGGTTTAGCCCAGGGTCCTCTCCCGTCGAGGATCTCCTCCCATGTCCAGAAATCCTTCTTACGCAGCTCCTCTTTGGGCTGCTCCTGCCTGTTGACACGCTGCTTGGTCCGTTTGTGGTGGGTGATTCTGTAATGGTTCTCTTGTGGTGAAGGAGAGTCGGACCAAAATGCAGCGTGTAGATTGCGATCCATGTTTAATCAAACAAACGTAACACGAATACACACAAAACACTACAAAACAATAAACGTAACGAAAACCAAAACAGCCTATACTTCTGTCAACTAACACAGCGACAGGAACAAAGACACTAAGGACAATCACCCACACCAAACTCAAAGAATATGGCTGCCTAAATATGGTTCCCAATCAGAGACAACGATAAACACCTGCCTCTGATTGAGAACCACTTCAGACAGCCATAGACTTATCTAGAACACCCCACTAGCTACAATCCCCCATATATACACACCACATACAAAAACCCATGCCACACCCTGGCCTGACCAAATAAATAAAGATAAACACAAAATACTTCGACCAGGGCGTGACAATGAGGGGTAGCCAGTCCTCTTCTGGCTGTGCCGGGTGGAGATCACAGTGGTTGTAGAGGGTGCAACAGGACAGCACCTCAAAAGTAAAAATTAACAGTTTAGGGTTCCATAGCCGCAGGCAGAACAGTTGAAACTGGAACAGCGGCAAGGCCAGGTGGACTGGGGACAGCAAGGAGTCATCATGCCAGGTAGTCCTGACGCATGGTCCTAGGGCTCAGGTCCTCTGAGAGAGAGAAAGAGAGAATTAGAGAGAGCATACTTAAATTCACACAGGACACCGGATAAGACTCCCATTCGGAGTCAGTGTCACTGTGAAAGAAAATGTTCAGTTAGAATAGTTTCACATATGAGCCCTGTATCAACAGGTATAATAAACAGATATATATAGAGAGTTGAAGTTTGAATATATTATTATTGTCACGTTCTGACCTTTATTTCCTTTGTTTTGTATTTATTTAGTATGGTCAGGGCGTGAGTTGGGTGGGCAGTCTATGTTTGTTTTTCTAGGTTTTGGTTATTTCTATGTTTCGGCCTAGTATGGTTCTCAATCAGAGGCAGGTGTCATTAGTTGTCTCTGATTGAGAATCATACTTAGGTAGCCTGGGTTTCACTGTGTGTTTGTGGGTTATTGTTCCTGTCTCTGTGTTTGCACCAGATAGGACTGTTTAGGTTTTCGCACATTTATTGTTTTGTTTTTCATATCTAGTTCCTTTATTAAAGAACATGAATAACCACCACGCTGCATTTTGGTCCGCTTCTCCTTCACCACAGGAAAACCCTTACAATTATATTATTATTACCTGCTAGAGCTACAGTCTCTTTTATATTATGACATTTCAGCTAGATCTACTGTCTCTATTATATTATGACAGACCAGCTAGATCTACTGTCTTTATTATATTACAACAGACCAGCTGTATCTACTGTCTCCATTTCACTTTGGCCATTGATGTGGTCCTGCCCTCTCAACAGCCTCAAATAGGCTATTTCATGTGGGTTGGGGTGGGGCGGCAGACACACACGCATCTCACATTTCATGACATTAAATGTTTATATATTGCTTCTAAAATAAATTTAAAAATCACATTTTTTAAAAATGTTATTAATTTCAAACAAGGGCATTAGCATGATAAGAACTTACCAGTCCAAAACGATGACCTCTCCCGTTCAAAAAATATTCCTCCACAATCGCTAAATGAAGTGTCCAACAACAATCTCTGTCTCACCTTCCCAATCAGTTTATTCTAAAGTTGTATGTACATATGTATATCTAGACTTAGATTTAGCTTTCCCTGACTTAGTCGCCATAATGATTGATATATAAACAGCTGAATCTGCGCATTCACCAAACAATGCAGTGCATAATATGCATAGCTTCTACCGGTATGAAAATTCAATAGCGAATGACTCACTTTACGCTGGAGCTTACTACATGGGTTGGTCTTGCAACACATAAACATGGCGTATTGCCGTTGAGCTCAGCTCATTGGCTATCTACCCAGCTAGATTTCAAGACGATCAGTGGTTATTGGGTTAAAAGACAGTCAATCTACGAAACAGCGGGCAAATCATTGGTGCACAATGATGTCATTACTTGTTGTCTTCAAATCGGTTTCTTTCAGTCAATACGTCCTGCGAAATGGCCCAACAGGTTTGATTGTGTTACAAACAAACTGTTTGTGTTACAAACAAACCAGTTGATTGCAGTGAAACCAAACATGACTGGAAAAGTCACGTTCTGTGTGGGTGATTTACCTGGAATGTGTAGTCGAAAATGGAATGAGACGGAATTCACGACACAAGCGGTTCACAAAATGTTTCGTAAAACGGATTTTATCAAACAAAAGATCATTCATTGTGTAACAATGAGCATTGGAATTGCAAACAGATGAAGATCGTCAAAGGTAAACTATTTATTTTAATGCAGTTTGTGATCATGTTACCCCTGTGCTGGTTAAAAAACATTTTTTATGGGGCTCTATGCTCAGATAATCGCATCGCATTCTTTCGCAGTAAATCCTTTTTTAAATCTGACAACGCAGTTGGATTAGCAAGATTCTAGGCTTTCGATACATGTGAGACACTTGTATTTTCATGAATTTTTAATATGATATTTATGTAGCGAGCACCGTCTGTTGTGGAATTTCAGCGGGTTCCGTGCGCAGAGAGGTTAATGAGGGATAGGCGTCCCGTTAACGGGACAGTTGTAAATAACACAGCGCCTTGTGTCATGATCGCAGATTTTAGAGAAACAACAAATGTCGGTACATACAAGTGTCTTATATCGGCTGAAAGCTTAAATTCTTGTTAATATAACTGCACTGTCCAATTTACCGTAGCTATTACTGCAAAAAAATGCCATGCTATTGTTTGAGGAGAGCTCCTAACAACAAAACACTTTTTTTCACCGCGATGGGTTTGATAAATTCACCTCTAAAGGTGAAATGTGTACTTACATTCTGAAATCTTGCTCTGATTTATCCTCCAAATGTCCCAGAGATAACATGAAGTGTTGTTTTGTTAGATACAATCCTTTTTCATACCCTAGAAAGGGCCATATAGCATGGACAATTGATTTTGTATTTCCACTCGTTCAATTTGCAAAGAAAGAAATCTGTGAAAATCTAACCCTAAACGTTGTTTCAAACAGTCAAATCACATTTGTATGTCTTCCTCAGAGATCCTATAATGTAACCAGACTTCACTATATCATTAGGGGTGTAGTATATCCTATAGGACACCATATCAGAGATCCTATAATGTAACCAGACTTCACTATATCATTAGGGGTGTAGTATATCCTATAGGACACCATATCAGAGATCCTAGAATGTAACCAGACTTCACTATATCATTAGGGGTGTAGTATATCCTATAGGACACCATATCAGAGATCCTAGAATGCAACCAGACTTCACTATATCATTAGAGGTGTAGTATATCCTATAGGACACCATAACAGAGATCCTAGAACGTAACCAGACTTCACTATATCATTAGGGGTGTAGTATATCCTATAGGACACCATATCAGAGATCCTAGAACGTAACCAGACTTCACTATATCATTAGGGGTGTAGTATATCCTATAGGACACCATATCAGAGTTCCTAGAACGTAACCAGACTTCACTATATCATTAGGGGTGTAGTATATCCTATAGGACACCATATCAGAGATCCTAGAACGTAACCAGACTTCACTATATCATTAGGGGTGTAGCATATCCTATAGGACACCATATCAGAGATCCTAGAACGTAACCAGACTTCACTATATCATTAGGGGTGTAGTATATCCTATAGGACACCAAATTTGGTCAGAGAGTGACGCCTTCATGGCACGCCGATGACGCGGCCGGTCTTCATTTGATCGACTGTATCTTTGTCAAATAAGCACCAATCGGGGTCAAACAAAGCTAGCTAGATAGCCAATGAACGTCCCCTTATGCTATAGTTTGCACATCTCACTTGTTAGTAGAAACCACATTTGTTTCAGCAAGTCAGCCATATCAGTTATGTTTTATTAAAAGGCAGTAAATGAGGCTGAATTAACAGTTTCGCTGCCAGGCTCTGCTGATAGCCAGGTGTAGCAGTGGTAAGGATTCAGTACATGGTGCTAAAAAGAAAGCTCCACTGTTGGGACAGCTTTATGTAGGCCCTAACAATTTGTGGGCACCTTTTGGCACCGTTATAGTGCAATTAATGTATTGTTTAGTGTTGTGTTGTGGCTTTGCTGGCATGCATCCACATTGTTTTGGTTGGAGTTTGCCCAACCCAGATTTGCATGCTAAAATCGTCACTGTATCAAATACATCCAACACACGGTTTTATGCCATTCGCTCTGTTCCAGACATTATTATGAGCCATCCTCCCCTCAGCAGCTTCCACTTGTTTACGGTTGTAAGGCCTGTTGGACTTACTGCCAAATTCTTCAAAACGACGTTGCAGGCAGTTTATGGTAAAGAAATCAACACTCAATTATCTGGCAACAGCTCTGGTGGACATTCCTGCAATCAGCATGCAAATTGCACGCTCCCTCAAAACTTGAGACATCTGTGGCATTGTGTTGTGTGACAAAATTGCACATTTTAAAGTGGCCTTTTATTGTCCCCAGTAGAAGGTGCACCTGTGTAAAGATCATGATGTTTAATCAGATTTTTGATATGCCACACCTGTCAGGTGGATAGATTATCTTGGCAAAGGAGAAATGCTCACTAATAGGGATGTGAACAAATGTGTGAACAAAATTTGAGAGAAGTAAGCTTTTTGTGCGTATGGAAAATTTCTGGGAATTTTTTTCTTCAGCTCATGGAACACGAGACCAACACTTTACATGTTGTATTTACATTTTTTCCAGTGTATATGAGGCTCTTAATGTTTCAGGGGAGATCTATGCACAGCAAGTTATTTGTCAATTAGGCTATTCTTAGAATATTTGTAACGTTGTTGCAATTACATGGCTATTGTTTAATAGAGGGGAATCCCAGTTTTCCAAAGGTGCAGATTTATTTAGGCTCTACAGTGCCGGTGGCAAGGCAACAACGACATGAACGCTTAGTTAGGTATACTATACTAACCAGATAACTGCTACAAGTTATGTTTTGAATTAGCAATCTATTTAGTCTGTTTGTCGTTATTTTATACCTGCTTCTGAAATGTGCTGCTCTCTCTCCTCGGACAATGGCCCACTTACTCTGGCACACACAGACATTGTTTATTGTATTTGTTATTTAACTAGGTAAGTCAGTTATGAAAAAATTCTTACTTACTACGATGGCCTACGTCAGCCTATCCCGGATGACGCTGGGCCAATTGTGCGCCACCCTATGGGACTCCCAATCATGGGCCGGTTGTGATCGAACCAGGGTCTGTAGTGAAAACTCTAGCATTGAGTTACAGTGACTTAGACTGCTGCGCCACTCAGGAGGGTCATTCCAATGATTGCTGATATGTCGATTTTTAAGTGATTGATAATATTTAAGTGTGTCTTCATGAATGCCATTAACAATAATTATTAAACTAATTTCCATTTACCTTTCATGACTTTACAAACCCTAATTTGACAACTTGGAATAGCTCATCATGCGCATTCAGGCTGGCCCGAGTCAAGTACTGCCTTCGTGCACAAAACATCCATTGAATTATTCAAATAATTATCGCTGAAGCTTATTTTATTACATCACTCACACCTGAAGATATTAAAATGTTATATTCATCCAATGTCTGCCATGCTTTTGGATGAGGTGACCTCGTCGCTGCTCCTTGTGTGCACTGAGTGCCAAGTGCACATGTAATGTTGATCAGTATAAACCGGATGCAACCCAGATATAGGAAATCCATGAATCGGTTTATGGGAATGTTAGTAGATTACCCTGAGAACAACGGTCGGACATCTTGAACGGAGTCTTCAATTCTTATTATTCCTCAGTGCTAGGCGTAAATCGGACAATTTGTATTAATAAAACCCCATAATGCAACACCCTTTGAAATGCAGGGGATCATCGCCTTGACAAAAATGATCCGCTCAAACGCGCCCATTCTCTCTGTTTGAGTCTGCGTGCACGTTAACTGGAGACTCCCAGCGTCGTCCGGGGTAGGCTGTCTTAAATAAAACGTTGTTCTTATCTGACTTGCCTAGTTAAATAAAGTTTACATTTTTTAATTAAAAACAACAAAAACCATAAATTCGGCCCACAGGGACAATAGAAAACGACCCTGGGTTTATAAGCGCGGATATCAATTGAAATTGACTTCAGAAATAAGAACAAACTCAATGTTTGCCTTTAATGAATTGACCCTTCTCAAATGTTTGAACAAGTCTGTATTATTCCAAACAAATACAATTACAGCTCCTGACACTGTGACTGAATGGAATCTCACTGCCACACAGAACTACGGCTCCCAGAATCCAAGCCTCCTTTTACCGGCCTAAACGTCACATTCCTGCATTCCCCGGTGTCTGGAAGCGTAATCTTTTCTTTCCGAACACATTTCTCTCCGGAGAAATACACCGATGACACGGCGGGTTTAATATCAGGAGGTTCTTCAGGATTCCCCCAGCTGTCCGAATCCAAGATTTGGGTGAGGATATATTGTTTTCTGTCTTATTTTGAAATGATGTTTTTGCCGGTTAAGTGTTAAACTACAGTAGGGTAGATAGTTAGCTATGGGTGTGTAGCTAAGCAGATCCAATGCGCTGCGCCCTGTGGCTAAATAACGTTTGAGTACATTTCAACTGATTGTGGCTTGCGGTAAAACTGTGACTGCCTTGTATAACTATAATTATTACAGGCAACATTTGGCTTTAACTTTGAGGGTTAATTCAACTAAATGACATTTGCATTAGTTGATTATCAAAATGTCCTATGCAGACTTCCTAGCCAGACAAACCTGTTGACATTTTATTAGCTAGTTCGTCAGCCTCGGTTGCATCACCTTTGTTAGATGCAGACGGCAGATCCAGCCAGGCAGGCAATGTAGCTAGTCAGGCAGTGTAGGGCGTGGAAGCACCGGAGACCGGACAGATGTTTTCGTTCAACATATTTTCTGGCTCGTGCACTGCACGATAGAACACCGACCGAATTCGATATCTAACGGTTTGGGATCCGAAATCGGTCTTTGTTGTTATTATTCGCAGATTTGTGTTACTCTCATAAACCATGAACGATAGACCCAGCTGAGACAGTTGTCAGTATAGCTAGATGCCTAATTGTACCAGCTATATAGCTAGATGCCTAATTGTACCAGCTATATAGCTAGATGCCTAATTGTACCAGCTATATAGCTAGATGCCTAATTGTACCAGCTATATAGCTAGATGCCTAATTGTACCAGCTATATAGCTAGATGCCTAATTGTACCAGCTATATAGCTAGATGCCTAATTGTACCAGCTAGCCCTGGCCTATACAGTGCCAACATAGCCAGTCAGGTGAGTGCAGCCCATTAGGCTAGCTGAGTTTTTGACCAGAACACATTTACTTGGTCATTTAGCTAGTTAGCTACCTAGTCACAGATAAAAGGGAAACTGTTTAAAAAAATATATATATATTTAAAAAATATTTTTTAGATCTCTTTTAACCTAGCTAACTAGTAAGTAAGATTACTACTTACTAATTACATGGCTTGTTGTTGTCACACCATGAAGGCGTTGCTTCATTTAACAGTTACAGAAGGTCCTCCAGGTTATTCACTAGCCTGGTTTCCTTGGATTTCTAAAGAGATTATGTCCCGAGCCACACCAATCAAATACAATGAAAATAAATGTCTGCACTATTGCTGAGTTGAAATTGAGGCAAGCCCATACATGTTCATTTGGCATGGTATCTGAGGAACAAACGTTTTTTCCTGCGATGTATGTATGTGTCTATCTATGTGCATGGCTGGGGTATGTGGGGGCTGATACTTTCAATCAGGTTGCCAACCCGAGTGCCTGATAAAGGGTTGTTGCATACACCTAATAGGATGCATTTGAAAATATTATTGCTGTCACTAACAAGCTCATGGATCTATAGCACCAAACAATGGTATTTGAAGACATTAATTTGAAAACGCCTGCTGCCGGTATGCTGTGTCTGTTGTCCGTGGTAGGTCCGGTTTAACCAGTGTCCTCTGCCGGTTTAACCAGTGTCCTCTGCCGGTTTAACCAGTGTCCTCTGCCTTTTTTTCTCTCTCATTGATACACAATCATCTGAGAGAGAGTACAGTGGTTATTATCTGCATGATGTCAAGACAATTCACCTAGTTTCTGCCATATTGCTTTGATCCAGTCACCAGCTCTGTGAAGGGTAGTGAACGAGAGCAGAGGGGAGGAAACATCTTCCTGGGATGAAACACCAGCCCTATAGAGATCATATAATGTATTATTCTATATGTACTGGGATTCATGTTATTCTATTGCACAGCCTGCCTGGGCCTCTCATCAGTGTCTGGGCAGTGTTGTGTCAACTTAGGCTGAAATGTTTTGTGTCAGGTCAGCTGTGGAAAAAGCCCCAGTCAGTTATCTAATCTAAGTGCTCTCGGTGTTGATATCTGTTGCCTACTAATGCAGTCCTGAGGTCACAACCTATGGCCCTCTGTCACGACGAGACCTGAGATGATGATCTAACTCAGCGGTTCCCACCCCTTTGTTGTTTACTGTACCACCAACTGAACTTTGCTCTGCCCAGAGTTCCCCTGAAGAAACCCCCTCATGTGCATTTTATCAGTAGACCTATGGTCTCAAGTACCCCCTGTGGATGGACCACGTACCCCCAGAGGTGCTAGTACCCTTGGTTAGGAACAACTGACCTAAATGACCTGGCTTTGGTAGTTTGTGTCTCTAGTCAATACTTTTAACCACCTAATGTTGCTTCTGTTATTTGGTCAGTATTTGCCTTGGAATATATCTTTCAGCAGGTTGTTGTGGTTTAGCTAATAGATGTTGTTCTTGGCTTTGTTGGTGACTGGTAATACTTTCACTAATGACACCGAAAGTCCTCTGCTTATCTGTCTTTGTTCATTGGCCACTGTAGCTAGTCCTGGAGAGCTTACTACTCCTAACAAAGTTTTTTTTGTCATCATCTGTTTTTGACAGAAAGCTTTGAGGCCTTAGACTAGCTTTCCTGTCTTAGCTGAAAATGCATGTATTAGTGCCCCCATAGGCCCACTAGATGTATGATGTTCTGCGTGTCATACACACTCAGGCTTGGTTGTAAGAGAAGACCTTGTGCATCAAGCCTGAGGCTTTGATGGTGAGCCAGGCAGTTAGGGCAGCCTAGGGGACATATGCTATCCTTGCACGCTCCTGTCCCAGTCCCTGCCCCTACTACCAATGACTCACCAGGGTCAAGCCAGGGGTACAATGGTCCCATTGTCATCCCCAAGCCTATATGTTAAGATGGGGTCCTCCTCTCTCCGGTCGCCCCCACAAGCCCCTCATTGCAGCCATGATGGTCTCTTCTCTACCTAGGATAGTAGATTGAGATTCAGCCTCTTCTCTATCTAGGATAGTAGATTGAGCCTCTTCTCTACCTAGGATAGTAGATTGAGCCTCTTCTCTACCTAGGATAGTAGATTGAGCCTCTTCTCTACCTAGGATAGTAGATTGAGCCTCTTCTCTACCTAGGATAGTAGATTGAGCCTCTTCTCTACCTAGGATAGTAGATTGAGATTCAGCCTCTTCTCTACCTAGGATAGCAGAATGAGATTCAGCCTCTTCTCTACCTAGGATAGCAGATTGACATCCAGCTCACACAGAACTGTTTACCCACACTGTAGGGTCATGTCATTTCAGCAGCCTGTGACACCCACCATCTCAGATTGTTCTGAAATGGTTTCTGTAGTTAGAAACAGATAAGCATTCCTGCAACATCATTTAGTTGAAAGATAATTTGAAATTAAGCTAATTGATTGAACCCAAATTGGCCTTTTCAATTCATAGGATTTATATAATATTCAATCAATATTCAATATTCTCTCAGGACATACGGGGAAAGGCTAAATAGTGTACATACTGTGCTGCTGTCTCTATGCATCTGTAGTAAGTCTGTAGTCAGTGTGCCTGGGAGTGAAATCTCCACTGACTGATGGACTGGCTGGGGCGTATTGTGGAATGTGCTGCCAGTGGAGTGCATTCCACTGACATACCTGCACACAGAGCACACCATAAACAGTCTTCTGTGTGTGTTTGTTGTGTATATGTATGTGCTGTGAGAGTACTTGCATAACCTAGCACCAGCACTAGCCTCTAATATGATTCCACAGAAGACCATTATCAGTGACAGCCTATAACCTAGCACCAGCACTAGTGTCTGAGAAGCCGCTAGCCACTCCAGCTAAGAGTTCGTTAACCTCCTTGTGTCAGAGCAGGCCTGGGAGTGAACTCTGCTGCCTTAACACATTGTGTATCAGCTGGTCTAGGCCTTCCGGTATCCTTTCACACAAGGAGTTTAACAAACTCTTAGCTGGAGTGGCTAGCGGCTTCTCAGACACTAGTGCTGGTGCTAGGTTATAGGCTGTCACTGATAATGCTCTTCTGTGGAATCATATTAGAGGCTGGTGCTAGGTTATAGACTGTCACTGATAATGCTTTTCTGTGGAATCGTATTAGAGACTAGTGCTGGTGCTAGGTTATAGGCTGTCACTGATAATGCTCTTCTGTGGAATCGTATTAGAGACTAGTGCTGGTGCTAGGTTATAGACTGTCACTGATAATGCTCTTCTGTGGAATCGTATTAGACACTAGTGCTGGTGCTAGGTTATAGACTGTCACTGATAATGCTCTTCTGTGGAATCGTATTAGACACTAGTGCTGGTGCTAGGTTATAGACTGTCACTGATAATGCTCTTCTGTGGAATCGTATCAGTGTTGAAAAAGAAGCCAGCCATGACAGACGTAGGCCTATCCTTAAGTTATCCTCATGAATGTATAACACCCTCTCATTAATGCCCATTCATTCAACAGAGTGATGAAGTTTTGTCCTGGGGTTGACCCTGTACCTCCCTCTGCTCACAGCACGAAGGATGGGAGTTTAGGTCTATTTATTTATCCTGGCAGTGGCCATAACTGTAATGATGCAAGGAATACAATTATCACTGGTATTGACAATGGAAGGCTGCTGCTGGTCTCTGATCCCATGTATTATATCTCCTGCCGTTGTGGCCTTGAGCAAGGCATTTTAACACACCACAAAGTAAAATACTGCTCTGTATAAAACATGTGGTCCTTCAACCCTCCACCTGGAGAGCTACTGGATGTGCAGGATTTTGAACCAACCCTGCTCAAACACAATCAGTCAGCTAAAGCCTGCACACCCAGTAGCTCTGCTGAGCTCTCCTGGAGGATTGTAAACATTACATTTACAACCAAAGACTGTCTTTTATAAAATAATTCTGTCGTTCAATGAACCTGGTATTATTAAATGGCCAAGATGCTTACCCATTTGTAAAGCTAAAATATTCCGTTTTCAGAGGAAATCTTGACAGCATACGAGTTACTTGTCAATTAGGCTATTGTAAAAATATTATCTAGATTATCACGGCGGTATCCAGATTTTCATCGTCATACTGTCCTTCGCTCATTCTGGAATTTACGGTATTACTGGCATACCACACAAGGGGGCGCTAAAAAAGCCCATTGGGCCTCTGTTACTAGAAGGCTAACAAAATTAGCACAAACTAATATTGAAATTACATAGACGCTGTTAGCTAAGGAGCGAAAACGGACAAACTAATTGCAAATCCAGCTCATAAAGTAATACAAGCATAGCTATTAGCTACCGAATGTCATTTTTGGTGTGTAAACATTTACAAGCGAAAGTGAATGAAAAATTGTGCAAATGAACAAAGTTGTGCTGTATGGTTTTCTGAAGGTAGAGCAACATGTGTACACGGAGCAGAGGGGAGAAGAACGCAGGAGGGGAAAAAAACTCTAGTAGGAAGCACATGGACAAAATGGCAGCTTTACAGAACTCATCCAGAGCTCTTTGATGACTGGCAGAAAGCCATTAAAATATCTGATAGCAAACATTTAGTAGTGAATTGCATATGTGTAATTCCATCACCTCGTGTGCTGCACCACAGAGACTCTCCGATAGATATAGAACTCTATGGATTCACCAGCTCCCTCTTTCTACTGTTGTACTATTTACTAACTAACACGTGACTGGCTCAACTTTACTGGGGGGGAACTATGGTAAGCTTCATAATGTGACTGGCTCAACTTTACTGGGGGGGAACTATGGTAAGCTTCATAATGTGACTGGCTCAACTTTACTGGGGGGAACTATGGTAAGCTTCATAATGTGACTGGCTCAACTTTACTGGGGGAACTATGGTAAGCTTCATAATGTGACTGGCTCAACTTTACTGGGGGGAACTATGGTAAGCTTCATAATGTGACTGGCTCAACTTTACTGGGGGGGGACTATGGTAAGCTTCATAATGTGACTGGCTCAACTTTACTGGGGGAACTATGGTAAGCTTCATAATGTGACTGGCTCAACTTTACTGGGGGAACTATGGTAAGCTTCATAATGTGACTGGCTCAACTTTACTGGGGGAACTATGGTAAGCTTCATAATGTGACTGGCTCAACTTTACTGGGGGAACTATGGTAAGCTTCATAATGTGACTGGCTCAACTTTACTGGGGGGGAACTATGGTAAGCTTCATAATGTGACTGGCTCAACTTTACTGGGGGGGAACTATGGTAAGCTTCATAATGTGACTGGCTCAACTTTACTGGGGGGGAACTATGGTAAGCTTCATAATGACGGGTGAAATGAGGACCACAATCTGCTTTACGTCTTCAAGTATTACATAAGTTGACTACAGCGTTTCTTGAAAAACCATCCTGCGGCTTTTCCCAAATTTCCCCCGGTATACCGCCCCGGCCGACTAAATGGTTAACTAGCCAAACTACACAATATGTTTTAAATTGGCAACATGTGAAGTGTTGGTTTCATGAACTGAAAAAACCCCCCCAGAAATGTTCCATATGCACAAAAAGCTTATTTCTCTACATTTTTTTTGGCACAAATTTGTTTACAAATTGAGTGAGCATTTCTCCTTTGCCAAGATAATCCATCCACCTGACAGGTGTGGCATATCAAGAAGCTGATTAAACACTATGATCATTACACAGGTGAACCTTGTGCCAGAGACACTAAAAGGCCACTGTAAAATGTGCAGTTTTGTCACACAACACAATGCCACAGACGTCTCAACTTTTGAGGGAGAGTCAATTGGCACGCTGACTGCTGGAATGTCCACCAGAGCTGTTGCCAGAGAATTCGACTAACAGATGCATATCTGTATTCCCAGTCATGTGAAATCCATAGATTTGGGCCTAATGAAATGATTTCAATTGACTGATTTTTCTCATATGAACTGTAACTCAGTAAAATCTTTTTAAAATCTTTAATAAAACATTTTTGTTCAGTATAGCAATGATCTAGCTGTCCCTCTGCAGCAGACATATGGTGAGCAATATGTTTGGAACATCGAATCGCAATAAAATCACAGTATCGAATCACAATACATATAGAATTGCAATACATATTGTATCAGCACCTAAGTATCGTGATAATATCGTATCATGAGGTCAATTCCCAGCCCTAGCGTGTGTGTGTGTGTGTGCCACAGTGAGGTTATCCACTGTGGTGAGCAAGCAAACACATTTGATGAATTGCCTGTCATTACTTCATCTATTTTTACTCTGCGATGGCATTTCTCTCTCATTGTCATAGGCTAGTCCTAATTGATTGTATTTTTTACAGCTAATGACTGCAGACATTGTTCAAATTGGTCCTAATCGAACAGATAATGAGTAGAGTATTGTGTAATGATGTGTATTAGCTGTAGTCATTGTTGAAGTGTGTCATGTCATTGACGTGTGTGTTGTCTCTTGTCATTAGACACCCACTTCCATTAGTGTCAGTCGTACTCTACATGGACCTCTAGAGAGGAGGAGAGACCTTCATCTGTGAGCTACGCTCGTCACCAGCGCCTCTGCACTGCAGCCTTCCCACCTCCACACACTTGAAGACTCTCTGTAGAGCAGCGGTATTCAAAGTCGGGGTCACGACGGTGAAGTGCAGTGGGGGGAAGAAAAAAAAACGTGTTTAAAAAACAACTTTTTTTAAAGGTTGTGTCTTTTAGATTTGGGGTTGGGTGGGGTCGTGTGAAATTTGTGCCCCAGAAATTGTGGCTGAAGTCCCTGCTGAAAAGATTTGAATACCACTGCTGTACAGTGACTGTGCTGTATCTAACAGTTGTATCTACTGTTGGCATAATGGGGCTGTTCTGTGGCTTTGCTATACATGTTTGAGTCTCTGTCTGCATCGTCGTGCAGTGTCTCCCATCGTCGTGCAGTGTCTCCCATCGTCGTGCAGTGTGTGCAGTGTCTCCCATCGTCGTGCAGTGTCTCCCATCTCCACTACATCATGTGGCTCCACTTTCCTTTTTTTCTACTTGTCACCTGACTGTTCTGTTAGCCCATGATGTCTCATCCTGTGTCCAGTTTCTCTGTGCTCGCTGTGCTCCAATCGATCTCGGGACCTCATGATGATCAAACTAGGCATGCTCCAATTCACCACATCAGTCATCACTCCTCCGGAGAGAGCCAGTTAGTCTGCATGCTGCCTCAAAATTCATCTGCTGTGTGTGTGTGTGTGTGTGTGTGTGTGAGAGAGAGAGAGAGAGAGAGAACAGGGTGTCTGGGAATAATCTACTTCTAGGGATTGTCTTTATTATCCAGCACACAGACACACACGGCATGGCAGGTAGGGCTAATCTGAGCCTCTAGTCTTTGGTGTGACATGCTTACAAATGAGTTAAAAATGAAATGCTGAAATATCTTGAGTCAAGTATTCAACCCCTTTGTTATGGCAAGCCTAAATACACTACCTGACCAAAGGTATGTGAACACTTGCTCGTCGAACATCTCATTCCAAAATCATGGACATTAATATCTAGTTGGTCCACCCTTTGCAGCTATAACAGCCTCCACTCTTCTGGCAAGGCTTTCCACTAGATGTTGGAACATTGCTGCAGGGACTTGCTTCCATTCAGCCACGAGCATTAGTGAGGTCGGGCACTGATCTTGGGCGATTAGGCCTGGCTCACAGTCGGCATACCAAAGTTGTTTGATGGGGTTGAGGTCAGGGCTCTGTGCATGCCAATCAAGTTCTTCCACACAGATCTCGACAAACCATTTCTGTATGGACCTCGCTTTGTGCATTGAGTTATTGTCATGCTGGAACAGGAAAGGGCCTTCCTCAAACTGTTGACACAAAGTTGGAAGCACAGAATCATCTAGAATGTCATTAGAATGTCTAGAATGTCGTGCTTCTACACCTGCATTGCTTGCTGTTTGGGGTTTTAGGCTGGGTTTCTGTACAGCACTTTGAGATATCAGCTGATGTACGAAGGGCTATATAAATAAATTTGATTTGATTAGCATCTGTAGCGTTAAGATTTCCCTTCAATGGAGCTAAGGGGCCCAAACCATGAAAAGCAGCCCCAGATCATTATTCCTCCTCCGCCAAACTTTACAGTTGGCACTATGCATTTGGGCAGGTAGTGTTCTCCTGGCATCCATGAAACACAGATTTGTCCGTTGGACAGCCAGATGGTGAAGCGTAATTCATCATTCCAGAGGACACATTTCCACTGCTCCAGACGATTTTTACAAGCAACGTGCTTCAGTTCTGTGAGCTTGTTTGGCCTACCACTTCGCAGCTGAGCCGTTGTTGTTCCTAGATGTTTCCATTTCACAATAACAGCACTTACAGTTGACCCGGGGCAGCTCTAGCAGGGCAGAAATTTGACAAGCAGACTTGTTGGAAAGGTGGCATCCTATAATGGTTCCATGTTGAAAGTCACTGAGCTCTTCAGTAAGGCCATTCTACTGCTAATGTTTGTCTATGGAGATTGCACTGCTGTGTGCTCAATTTTATACACTTGTCAGCAACGGGTGTGGCTGAAATAGCCGAATCCTCTAATTTGAAGGGTTGTCCACATACACAAAAGTAAGTTCGCCCTCCCTTTGCCAAATCCCCGTCCATGACTCCATTTTGCTCCTACCGTCCTACAGGCAGAAACTCAAACAGGATGTTCCCGTGACAAGAACTTTTCAACGCTGGAAAATGTTCTGTGCAGCCTCAGAGAATAACATCGATTTCTATCCTGATTCGTTGAGTTAGTTTATAAGGAAGTGCATTGGAGATGTTGTACCCACTGTGACTAAAACCTACCCTAACCAGAAACTGTGGATGGATGGCGGCATTTGCACACTGAAAGTCTGAACCACCGCATTTAACCATGGATGATGACTGGGAATATGGCTGAATATAAACAGTGTAGTTATTCCCTCCGCAAGGCAATCAAACAAGTGAAATGTTGGTATAAGGACAAAGTGTGGTTGAAATTCAATGGTTCAGTCTCAACATGTATGTGACCGGTTCTACAGGCAATTATGGATTACAAAACCAAAACCAGCCATGTCACGAACACCAACGTCTTGCTTCCAGACAAACTAAACACCTTCTTTGGAGGATAATACAGTGCCACCGACGCGGCCTGCTACCAAGGACTGCGGGCCTCTCCTTCTAAGTGTCCGTAAGACATTTAAACGTGTTAACCCTTGCAAGGCTGCCGGCCCAGATGGCATCCCTTGCTGCATGCGCAGACCAGCTGACTGGTGTGTTTACGGACATATTCAATCTCTTCCTATCCCAGTCTGCTGTCCCAACATGCTTCAAGATTGCCACCATTGTTCCTGTACCCAAGAAGGCAAAGGTAACTGAACAAAATGTCTATCGCCCCATAGCACTCACTTCTGTCATCATGAATTGCTTTGAGAGATGAGTCAAATATCATAGCACCTCCACCTCTTACCTGCCACCCTAGACCCACTTCAATTCACATACCGCCCCAATAGGTCCACAGACGATGCAATCGCCATCACACTGCATATTGCCCTATCCCATCTGGACAAGAGGAATACCTATGTATGAATGCTGTTCATCGACTACAGCTCATCATTCAACACCATAGTACCCTCCAAGCTCATCATTAAGCTTGAGGCCCTGGGTCTCAACCCCGCCCTGTGCAATATGGTCTTGGACTCTCTGACGGGCGGCCCCTGGGTGGTGAAGGTAGGAAATAACATCTCCACTTCGCTGATCCTCAACACTGGGGCCCCACAAAGGTGTGTGCTCAAACTGAAATGGTCCACCCACACAGACAGTGTGTTGAAGAAGGTGCAACAGTGCCTCTTTAACCTCAGGAGGCTGAAGAAATTTGGTTTGTCACCTAAAACCCTCATACATTTTTACAGATGCACAATTGAGAGCGTCCTGTCGGGCTGTATCACCACCTGGTACGGCAACTGCAATGCCCACAACCGCAGGGCTCTCCAGAGGGTGGTGCGGTCTGCACAACGCATCACCGGGGGCAATTACCTGCCCTCCAGAACACCTACAGCACCCAATGTCACAGGAAGGCCAAAAAGATCATCAAGGACAACAACCACCCGAGCCACTGCCTGTTCACCCAGCTACCATACAGAATGTGAGGTCAGTACAGGTGCATCAATGCAGGGATCGAGAGATAGAAGCTGTATCTCAAGCTTGAACAGCCGTCACTAACGCAGAGAAGCTGCTGCCTACATACAGACTCGAAAATCATTGGCCACTTTAATAAATGGATCACTAGTCACTTTAATAATGTTTACATATCTTTCAATACTCATCTCATATTTTATACCATCTATTGCATCTTGCCTGTGACGCTCGGTCATCGCTCATCCATATATTTATATGTACATATTCTTATTCCATCCCTTTAGATTTGTGTGTGTTAGATAGTTGTTGTGGAATTGTTAGATTACTTGTTAAATACTACTGCACAAGAGTTTCGCTACACTCGCATTAACATCTGCTAACCATGTGTATGTGACCAATAAAATTTGATTTGATTTTGCTCTGGTCAAAAGTAGTGCACTATATGGGGAATAGTGTGCCCTTTGGGACATGCCCATAGTATACAGTGGCTATGGGTGATTACATATCAGTGTAACTAACCACATGAATGCTTACCATATCTCCAGAACCACAATTACATTTGCCCTCTTAGATTAGGTCAGTTCTCCAACTGTCCTCTGAGGCAGCTCATGTGAATCAAACACCTTATGCTGAGAGTTTACCCCATCTAACTGGGAGGCAGTGGTGGAAAACGTACCCAACTGTCATACTTGAGTAAAAGTAAAGATACCTTAATAGAAAAATGACTAAAGTAAAAGTCACCCAGTAAAATAGTATTTGGTTTGAAATATATTTAAGTAGTAAAAGTATGTAATTTCAAATTCCTTAATAAGCAAACCAGATGGCACTTTTTTTTTTTTTTTTTGCGGAAAGCTACAGGCACACTCCAACATTCACAAGCGAAGCATGTCGGTTTAGTGACCCTGCCAGATCAGAGGTAGTAGGGATGACCAAGGTTGTTTGCTTGATAAGTGTGTGAATTTGACTTTTCCTGTCCTGCTAAGCATTCAGAATGAAATGAGTTCCCTTTGGTGTCAGGGAAAATGTATGGTGTAAAAAGTACACTATTTTCTTAAAGAATGCAGTGAAGTAAAAGTGTCAAATATTAATAGTAAAGTACAGATACCTCAAACTACTTAAGTAGTATTTTAAAATAATTTTTCTTAAGTACTTTACATCACTGCTGTGAGGTATTTTCAGCTACTAATTGGTGAATTAATACTGTATCCTAACTGGACTATTGCCATTCATCGTACAGATAGTCTGGAGCAGACTGAGTCCCTGCACAATGCTTTATTGCCTTGACTGGCTGGCTGGTAGCTGTTCTGGCTGGCTGGCTGGCTGGTATCTGTTCTGTGGTGTTCTGACTGGCTGGCTGGTAGCTGTTCTGTGGTGTTCTGACTGACTGGCTGGCTGGTAGCTGTTCTGTGGTGTTCTGGCTGGCTGGTAGCTGTTCTGTGGTGTTCTGACTGGCTGGCTGGCTGGTAGCTGTTCTGTGGTGTACTGGCTGGTAGCTGTTCTGTGGTGTACTGACTGGCTGGCTGGCTGGTAGCTGTTCTGTGGTGTACTGGCTGGCTGGCTGGTAGCTGTTTTGTGGTGTTCTGACTGGCTGGCTGGCTGGTAGCTGTTCTGTGGTGTACTGGCTGGCTGGCTGGTAGCTGTTTTGTGGTGTTCTGACTGGCTGGCTGGCTGGTAGCTGTTCTGTGGTGTTCTGGCTGGCTGGTAGCTGTTCTGTGGTGTACTGACTGGCTGGCTGTTCGGCTGTTCTGTGGTGTACTGACTGGCTGGCTGTTCGGCTGTTCTGTGGTGTACTGACTGGCTGGCTGGCTGGTAGCTGTTCTGTGGTGTACTGACTGGCTGGCTGGCTGGTAGCTGTTCTGTGGTGTTCTGACTGGCTGGCTGGCTGGTAGCTGTTCTGTGGTGTTCTGACTGACTGGCTGGCTGGTAGCTGTTCTGTGGTGTTCTGACTGACTGGCTGGCTGGTAGCTGTTCTGTGGTGTTCTGACTGACTGGCTGGCTGGTAGCTGTTCTGTGGTGTTCTGACTGACTGGCTGGCTGGTAGCTGTTCTGTGGTGTTCTGACTGGCTGGCTGTTCTGGTGTTCTGACTGGCTGGCTGGTAGCTGTTCTGTGGTGTTCTGGCTGGCTGGCTGGTAGCTGTTCTGTGGTGTACTGACTGGCTGGCTGGTAGCTGTTCTGTGGTGTTCTGACTGGCTGGCTGGCTGGTAGCTGTTCTGTGGTGTTCTGGCTGGCTGGTAGCTGTTCTGTGGTGTTCTCACTGACTGGCTGGCTGGTAGCTGTTCTGTGGTGTTCTCACTGACTGGCTGGCTGGTAGCTGTTCTGTGGTGTTCTGACTGACTGGCTGGCTGGTAGCTGTTCTGTGGTGTTCTGACTGACTGGCTGGCTGGTAGCTGTTCTGTGGTGTTCTGACCTGCTGGCTGGTAGCTGTTCTGTGGTGTTCTGACTGGCTGGCTGTTCTGGTGTTCTGACTGGCTGGCTGGTAGCTGTTCTGTGGTGTTCTGGCTGGCTGGTTGGTAGCTGTTCTGTGGTGTACTGACTGGCTGGCTGGTAGCTGTTCTGTGGTCTGACTGGCTGGTAGCTGTTCTGTGGTGTTCTGACTGGCTGGCTGGTAGCTGTTCTGTGGTGTTCTGACTGACTGGCTGGCTGGTAGCTGTTCTGGTGTTCTGACTGTCTAGCTGTTCTGTGGTGGTCTGGTGTTCTGGCTGGTAGCTGTTCTGTGGTCTGGTGTTCTGGCTGGCTGGCAGGTAGCTGTTCGGGTGTTCTGACTGGCTGGCTGGTAGCTGTTCTGTGGTCTGGTGTTCTGGCTGGTTGGCAGGTAGCTGTTCTGTGGTGTTCTGACTACTGTAACTAAGCCTGAACTATAGTGTAGCTAGCCTGGCAAGGGAGTGGAGCTAAGGCTTCTCTGGCTTGGGTGTGGCAGACATCTCTTTGTTGGAACAGCTGGGCTGTATGGAGGGGGGATTGGGGGTGGACTTAGTAACCAACCACGTGGCTAGTGCTCCATAAACACCACATGGAGGAGAGCGGAGCAGTAGAGCACATTTAACAGCAGCACTGAGGGTGACAACAAAGCACAGAGTGAGAGAGAAAGATGGACATACACACACGCTCCTTTGTTCTTTCTCTCTGTCACTTGCTCATTGGTCATCACAAAGGCATCTTGCCCCACCCTCCTTTTGTCTTGTTCTCCTGCGTTCTCATTCGTTCACCTTCTCTCTCTTTGTGCAGTGGGTGTATGTCTCTCCTGGACCTCCTCTCAGCCCATGCTGCCTGGACTGCAGTACTGATGCTGGTAGTAATAGTTATTCTGCTCTGCTGCCTCGGTCCCATTAGAGGAGATCGCTAGCCATATGCTGCACATCGTGTTCTGTGGGTTTGTGCAGTGTGCTCACACACACACAGTCATTTGCATCAGTGAGGTAGTTAGACGTGGAGCATACAGCATGCGATGAAGGGTTACTGTTCGGACATAAAATAGAAGGCATTAACAACGAGTATGTAGGCAAACTCCTTACTGCTCTGCTGTAGAACAGGAACACTGCTCCAGTAACTGTCAGACAGGAGTCTAGCGTAGTATAGTGCAGTCAGGAGGCTAACCCCTACCTACATGTACATATTACCTCGACTAACCTGTACTTGGTGCCCGCTGTATATAAAGCCTTATTGTTATTTCATTTTTTTCTCTTTCGTTTATTTTGTAAATATTTTCTTAACTGCATTGTTGGTTAAGGGCTTGTAAGTAAGCATTTCAGGCTAAGGTCGACTCCTGTTGTATTCGGCGCATGTGACAAATCAGATTTGAAAAGATAGTTCTGTCCGGAGTGTCAGCCAGGAGTCTAGGTGGGATAGCTGCAGATACCTCCCTCCCAGTCCCACAGTCCCATCTCTGATCAGATCCCTCCCTCCCTCCCAGTCCCATCTCTGATCAGATCCCTCCCTCCCTCCCTTCAGAAAAGGGAGGTTACACAAAGTATTGAATGAAGGGGTGAATAATTTGAATGAAAGAGGATAAACAATTAGACATTATTTTCACAGACCATTTTGCTCATATTTACGGGTGCCAATGTTGGTGGCCGGCAGGGTAGCCTAGTGGTTACAGTGTTGGACTAGTAACCGGAAGGTTGCAAATTCAAACCCCCAAGCTGATAAGGTACAAATCTGTCGTTCTGCCCCTGAACAGGCAGTTAACCCGCTGTTCCTAGGCCGTCATTGAAAATAAGAATTTGTTCTTAACTGACTTGCCTAGTTAAATAAAGGTAAAATTAAATGAATCCCACTGAAATCTAAGGTTTAGACATTTCTAACATACTACCCAAACTTTTCTAAGAAAAGTGGAGATAAAATGAAAGATGAATCTCTTGGGAAGTTTTATAACTTTACTTACAACATTTGATAAAATATGTGAAAAGTCTGGACTGTGCTTAATAATGAGTACTGAGTGTACTGTTTAAGCCCACAGGTGTTCCAAATCAGCCCACCTCTCAAATAATCCAATTTAATTCACTTCCAAATGTTCCAAACTTAACTGAAATGTCTTTAAAATGTGATTTATATTAACCTCCCCTAAAGTTCTAAAAATAAACTGATCGTTACTATTCATCATGAAATGAGATCAGAGATCAATGTGGATTTAGGCTTTTGTTCTTGTCAACCAGTATACACCTGATTCAACTAATCATAGACTTCAGTCAAGACATACTTAGTTGAATCAGGTGTGTTATTGCTTGTTTAGAACACAACCCTGTACCCACACCGGTCCTCTGTGGATAAGAAGTCATGCAACACAACCCTGTACCCACACCGGTCCTCTGTGGATAAGAAGTCATGCAACACAACCCTGTACCCACACCGGTCCTCTGTGGATAAGAAACCATGCAACACAACCCTGTACCCACACCGGTCCTCTGTGGATAAGAAACCATACAACACAACCCTGTACCCACACCGGTCCTCTGTGGATAAGAAACCATACAACACAACCCTGTACCCACACCGGTCCTCTGTGGATAAGAAGTCATGTGACACAACCCTGTACCCACACCGGTCCTCTGTGGATAAGAAGTCATGTGACACAACCCTGTACCCACACCGGTCCTCTGTGGATAAGAAGTCATACAACACAACCCTGTACCCACACCGGTCCTCTGTGGATAGAAGTCATACAACACAACCCTGTACCCACACCGGTCCTCTGTGGATAAGAAGTCATGTGACACAACCCTGTACCCACACCGGTCCTCTGTGGATAAGAAGTCATGTGACACAACCCTGTACCCACACCGGTCCTCTGTGGATAAGAAGTCATACAACACAACCCTGTACCCACACCGGTCCTCTGTGGATAGAAGTCATACAACACAACCCTGTACCCACACCGGTCCTCTGTGGATAGAAGTCATACAACACAACCCTGTACCTACACCGGTCCTCTGTGGATAAGAAGTCATGCAACACAACCCTGTACCCACACCGGTCCTCTGTGGATAAGAAGTCATGCAACACAACCCTGTACCCACACCGGTCCTCTGTGGATAGAAGTCATACAACACAACCCTGTACCCACACCGGTCCTCTGTGGATTGAAGCCATACAACACAACCCTGTACCCACACCGGTCCTCTGTGGATAAGAAGTCATGTGACACAAATCAAATCAAATTTATTTATATAGCCCTTCGTACATCAGCTGATATCTCAAAGTGCTGTACAGAAACCCAGCCTTAAACCCCAAACAGCAAGCAATGCAGGTGTAGAAGCACGGTGGCTAGGAAAAACTCCCTAGAAAGGCCAAAACCTAGGAAGAAACCTAGAGAGGAACCAGGCTATGTGGGGTGGCCAGTCCTCTTCTGGCTGTGCCGGGTGGAGATTATAACAGAACATGGCCAAGATGTTCAAATGTTCATAAATGACCAGCATGGTCGAATAATAATAAGGCAGAACAGTTGAAACTGGAGCAGCAGCACAGTCAGGTGGAAGTTGAAACTGGAGCAGCAGCATGGCCAGGTGGACTGGGGACAGCAAGGAGTCATCATGTCAGGTAGTCCTGGGGCATGGTCCTCTGTGGAGGACACAACCCTGTACCAACCCTGACACAACACAACCCTGTACCCACACCGGTCCTCTGTGGATAAGAAACCATACAACACAACCCTGTACCCACACTGGTCCTCTGTGGATAAGAAGTCATGCAACACAACCCTGTACCCACACCGGTCCTCTGTGGATAAGAAGTCATGCAACACAACCCTGTACCCACACCGGTCCTCTGTGGATAAGAAGTCATGCAACACAACCCTGTACCCACACCGGTCCTCTGTGGATAGAAGTCATACAACACAACCCTGTACCCACACCGGTCCTCTGTGGATTGAAGTCATGCAACACAACCCTGTACCCACACCGGTCCTCTGTGGATAAGAAGCCATGTTTTAGCCTTGTGCTTTACTTTGTGTTAGCCTTGTAGTTAGCTTTGTCTTCCAGGCTTCCTCTCTCAACTCAACTGGCAAATGAGACGAGCTATCAGTGGAGTTAGCATTAGCCTCATCCACTAGACTAATCAGGCCATGGTATGCCTGGTTCATATTGACAGTGTGATTTAAAACCCCTAGGCCCAGCAGCTATAGTGTGGGGATAAGAGCATTATTACTACAAGGCACAGGAACAAGAGGCATTTATCAGTCTGTGGTGTAGTGATATTACTGTGTGCTATTCCTCCCCTGATCATTGGTTGTGTGTATTGTAACGGTTTTGACTTGAGGTTATTATTTATAGGGGTGCCAGGTAGGTTGTGCCTACCAGAGAAAACATTGGTTTCTCCTTTTAGTTTGGGTGGGAATGAGTCCCATCTGGTCCGTCAAGTCTACACCAATACAAAGGACTTATGTAAAAGTCAGGATGGAAATAAACTTTTCATAAACCCTTAAAACATTGGAAAGAACTTCAAAAACTATATTCTTTTGCGTGGGTTGTATTAGCAACAACAATGATTACACACATATAATAATATCACAATGAGTTCTGGTTCCTCCAGAAATGTCCTGTACCTCAGGCCTAAAAAGAGTCCAGCCCGGTAAAGGAGTTCAGTGAACTCAAGTGACTTTTGTCACGCAATGTTTGTCCGTTCATTCCGTGTAGCGTAAACCCAGTGTTAAACATACAATTATTTTACCACAGAACTTTAAAGCGTATCAACTCTTACTAAGTCCTCAACTACAACTAACTACATAAATCACAGTATACATCACATCAAAACAAATGAAATACCGTATACAAAAAGGTGGTGGTCAGTCAGGCAATCCAATCCGCCAATAGACGTCCAGCGGAGAAAGGCCACGAAGAACGGAGAGGTGTAGTCCACGGATGCAAAGAGTGGATCCGATCCTGGGTAAACTCTATTAGGCTACAAAACACACGTTTAACGGCAACAAAACAAACGGAATAGATTAGCTTCGGCACTGAGGCTTGAACACGTCCTCATTCAGGTCTCCATCACAACCCCACTTTTGCGCAGCTGATGCTGGCTATTTAATTGGGAATTAAAGGGAAAGCGCCCTATTGGAAGGAGCTGCACTGAGACGGTTCAGAATAATTCAGGGCCGTCACACACCCCCTCCCCTGGAAAAAGCCGACCATTGCTCTGGAAGGCACATCTTGGTCGGGGAAACCGAGAAAGGTCTCCTCATCGCTTTCCTCTACAAAAATATTCATGACTTTTTGGAGCTCACGCTCCTCAGCTGAGGGGTCACAGGCCTTAAGGTGTGAGACTTCTGGGTCTGGGAATCCAAGAAAAGTCTCCTCACTTTCCTCTTCAAAGATATCCAGGACCTTGCGGCGCTCAATCGCCTCCATTCCTCAGCCGAGGGGTAACAGGCCTTAAGGCGTGAGACATGGACAACGCGCATATCTTCACCTGTGTCCTCTTTCACCACTCGGTAGTTCAAAGGGCCCATCTGCTCCACAATCCTATATGGTCCTTGCCATTTAGGAGCGAGCTTGGCAGAGAAGAATTGTTCAGCTTTCGAGTAAGGATGAGAGCGAAGCCACACCCGATCACGAAGCTGGAACTGCATGTCTCGTCTGTTCTTATCATAATTTCTCTTCTGCTTGAGTCGAGCCTGGATCGTGTTCTTTGAGACGAGCTCTCAAGTCGTGGAGATGGACTACCTGGTCATAGCAAGCAGCGTCTGGAGTAAGCTGCTGGGGCTGTAGCACCATATCCAAGGGTCCTCGGAGAGGACGACTTAGGTTCAGCTCTGCAGGTGTGACTCCAGTGGACTCTTGCACAGCAGAATTCAGGGCAAATCGAAACTTGTGAAGGTGCTTGTCCCAGTGTTTGTGCTGGGTCCCTACATAGGAAGCAATCATCGTCTTCAAGGTTCGATTTACTCTCTCAGTGAGATTGGTCTGTGGGTGATAGGCCGTGGTCAACTTCTGTCTCAGGTTCCATCTTTGGCAGGTCTCCTCAAAGAGATCAGAGACAAATTGGGAACCTCGATCAGACAGGATGTAATCAGGCACTCCCCAGCGAGTCAGGATCTCTTTCGTAAGGATGTTAGAAACGGTCCTTGCTGTGGCCTGACGCAGGGAAAATAGCTCCACCCACTTTGAATAATAATCAACAAAAACAAGCATGTACACATTCTGATTGGAGCTTCTAGGAAATGGACCCATCAAATCCACTCCTAACATTTCCCAAGGTCGGGTAACCACCGTTTTCTGCAACTTGCCAGCAGGCTTTCTACCTTCTGGTTTGTACATTTGACAAACCTGACAGTTTCGGATGTGCGACTTCACATCCATGCCCAGATTTGGCCAGTACAGTAACGCTTGCAACCGCTTGTAGGTTTTGAACCTGCCCAAATGACCAGCTAATGGGTCTTCATGGAAATGTTGAAGCAGTTGAAGGCGTAGAGTTTCAGGTATGTACATTTGGTAGAGTGTTCTGTGAGGTAGTTGTACAACACGGTAGACTTTGTCTTCAATGATGGTCAGCTTTGTGGTAGGATTGACCATCTTTTCTCCATCTTCCAGGATAGTCTGGTACAAAGTCTGTACTTCTGGATCATCCTGTTGGGCTTTCCATATGGCCTCATCAGAGATGGGAAAGTCCGTTTTGGGCGAGTCTCGACTGCTTGACAGGACAGTAGCACATGTAAGATGAGGGCCACCGTTATCACAAGCAGGAGCTCTGGACAAGGCATCTGGAACAGTGTTGTATTTCCTTTCCTGTATTCTACTGCAAAGGTGAACTCTTGCAACCGTAGAGCCCATCCTATGAGTCTGGTACTTGGTTTGTTGGTCTTGAACACCCACACAAGGGAGGAATGGTCAGTGACCACAGTGAAGTGTCTTCCCTCCAGGTAGTACCTCCACTTTTCCAAAGCCCAGACAACTGCAAGGCACTCTTGCTCGGTTGTGGAGTAGTTCCGTTCTGCTCCATTCAATGTCCGACTGGCGAACGCTAGCACTTCTTCAGTGCCAAGTCCAGTCTGTTGGACTAGGACAGCACCAAGTCCAACATCACTTGCATCAGTGTAAACAACAAAAGGGCAATCAAAGTTGGGATGACCTAAAATGGGAGGTGTGACGAGGTGTCGTTTCAGGGTTTCAAAGGAGGTCTGGCACTCTGCCGTCCATTGGAATTTCACTCCTTTTCGCTTCAACGCGTTGAGGGGTTCTGCAACCTGGGAGAAGTTCGACACAAACCGATGGTGCCATCCCAAGGAACCGTTGAATGGCCTTGAGTGTGGTTGGCACAGGGAAGTCTTGTACAGCCTTCGTCTTTTCAGGATCCACATGAATGCCGTCAAAAGACACAATATACCCAAGGAACTTCAGGGAGGTTTGGCAGAAGTTGTTCTTCTTCATATTCAAGGTCAGACCAGCTTCTCTTAGCTTGTCCAACACTGCTTGAAGATCTTGAAAGTGTCTTTCTCTGTTCTGAGAGTAGATAATTATATCGTCCAGGTAGACGAAACAGATCTTCCCTTTGAGCTCACCTAATGCAATCTCCATGAGTCTTTGGAAAGTGGCAGGGGCATTCTTTAATCCAAAGGGCATCACCTTAAAGGAAAACAAGCCCTCAGCACAGACAAAAGCAGTCTTGTCCTTGCTTTCCTGGTCCATCTCAACCTGCCAATAACCACTATTGAGGTCAAGGGTAGTGAACACAACAGCGCCAGACAATGACTCCAGGATCTCGTGGATGGTAGGAAGAGGATAGGCATCAGTCTGGGAAACATTGTTGGTCTTCCTATAGTCCACACAAAATCTAAGACCACCAGTCTTTTTTGGGATGAGGACAACAGGAGCAGCCCAGGGAGAGGAGGAACGTTCTATTATATCTTGTGTTAACATATCATTAATGAGTCCCTTTTGGATGATTAGCTTTCCTGGGGACAAACGATATGGCTTTTGCTTGATCGGCATTTCCTGTGTAAGGAATATTTTGTGCTTCAGGAGCCCGGTGCGTCCTAGCTTTGAAGTACATACATCAGCATTATTCTGCAGCTGTTCCAACAGCCTTAACTCCTCTGGCTGTTCCAGCTGAGCTCTTCTCACAGCCTGTAAAAGGAGATCGTCAGAAGGATTATCAAGGGTTAGTGGTACCGGAGCAACGGCAGAGAAGAGTGCCACATTTGAACCCCAATCATGTAACTTCATAGCTTCTGATTGGAAGAAATGCTTCTTGCTCGGATTGTATGGAAACCAGTAGCAATTGTGTGCGATGTCAATCTGGACACCACTGAAGTACATGAAATCAATTCCCAACACTACAGGAAAAGCAAGGTTCTTGGTTTGTAGGATAACAGAAGGAATCATATAGGAGCGGTTACACAGGCGGAACTCTACCTCACTCCATCCAAGTGGTCGTCTAGCCTCACCATCAGCCAGATAGAGTGGACCTTCTGTCCACGGCTTCAAGTTGTATTGTGGACCTTTAACCTCCTTCCACAGTTTCTCATTGAGCAGTGTGTAGGATGACCCGGTATCCAAGATGGCTCTTCCTGTCCATGGGCCTATGGACAGGGGTAACACCAGTTGGTGCGGTATTAACTGAAAGGAAGGGGATGTCGATGGGGGGGCGTAGGCAGTGACTCTTGGAGTTTCCGCTCTGGTTAAAGCACCCATAGTAGGATGGTCATTCCTGCGAAGAGAGTTAGGTGTGTTGGCCTGTTGTGATTTGTGGTTTCTGGAAGGGTTTACTTGATACGGTCTTGGACAGGTAGCTGAAGAATGTCCCTTTTGGCTACATCTCCAACAGAACATGAGAGGGGTCTTGGCTGGAGACTCTGGCTGTTGTTGATGGTCTGTCTTGGGTAACTGTTTGGGTGTCTGTTTCTTTCTCTGGTCATATTGCTGTTGGCATTCTCTGTCCTTCTCAAACTGCTGTCCCAAGCGAACCAGTCCATCGACAGTGGTGACTCGTTCTCGGAGTTGACTGGCTAGTAGTGGGTTGATGTTCTTCAAGATCAATTTAATGACCTCTTCCTCCTCAATGCCAGGTTTCCACCTTCTGCACAGGGAGTGGTAACCGTATGCAAAGTCACGGATACTCTCTTTCTCGCTTTGCACTCGATTCCTGACTCTGTCTGCCAGCTCATCTGTGTAGTCCTCAGACAGAAATGCAGAGGAAAACTTGGCCTCAAAGTCAGCCCAGGAGGTAGTGGTGAGACGTGCAACATCCCACCAGTCTCGAGCTGTCCCATGCAACACTTTCCTCAATGTGGCAAGGAGTTCTTCGTCAGCCAGGGGATTGAGGGCAAGAAAGTCACAACATCTTTCTAGATACATTAGCGGATCAGGACTGTCATCTTTTTTCCCAAAGGTGGGAAATTGCAATTTAATGGGCATCGCCCCCACATGACGTCTACTCAAATCACCATGAACAAACGAGCTAGGAGGGATTGAGGAAGTAGAGGGGGAGGGTGTTATCGGACAATGAAAATGAACACCAGGATGCATGGTAGATTGCATCCTGCAAGGGGAGGCTGCAGCATGGCCTTGTCTTGGCTGTTCAGAGGTGCCAGCTTGGCCCTCAGTGGTCTGAACAGAAGTGGACACCAGGGAAACTCTGTGTAAGGAGTTGTGCCTAATGGAGGCCATGTCCACAGACACGTCATCCAACATTTTAACACAATTAGAGAGTTCTGTCTGCAAGTGGTCTACAGTGTCAACCATGGGAGAAAAAACAGAATTAACGTCCTTGAGGACCTCAGTGTGGTGATGTTGCAGGCGCCATTGGAGAGTGGCAGTGAGTTGGTTTCGTTGGTAGTCAAACTGCCTGTCCATGGCACCAGTAATTTCCCATCTTCCACTCTCACTGAGCTCTGTCAGCGTGTGGGTTAGAGTGCTCAGTGAGTTTCTGAATTCCATGGCACTCTGTTGTTGCTCTTCCCTCAGACATTTGAAATTATGGTGGATAAGAGTTTGGAGATGTTGTTGAGTCCGACGAATATCAAGGATGTCACCTTGAAGTTGTAGGACTACAACCTCTGGAGATAAACCAGACAATGGAGGAAGGTTGGGTGTCAGAGGGAGGGCTAGCTCAGTACTTCCACACAGATCCATGTCAATAAGTGAGTAACTGGTTAGACCTCCTGTGGCCTGTGGTCCAGACCGAGCATTCAGATTCCCAGGGCTCTGGCCCAAATCAACTCCATTATCTCCATTCACCTTAAGATTTGTATTGTCAGCTTGATGGTCAGAATGGCCCTGTGTATTCCCATTGACAGGTATGACATGGATGAGCACATTATCTTGGGGTGAATCCATTGTTTTAATTCCACACAAAAGATTTGCTTTGGTTAGTTCTCAATGTTGAGCTGTCCCATCTGGGGTGCCATTTTTTTATGTAACGGTTTTGACTTGAGGTTATTATTTATAGGGGTGCCAGGTAGGTTGTGCCTACCAGAGAAAACATTGGTTTCTCCTTTTAGTTTGGGTGGGAATGAGTCCCATCTGGTCCGTCAAGTCTACACCAATACAAAGGACTTATGTAAAAGTCAGGATGGAAATAAACTTTTCATAAACCCTTAAAACATTGGAAAGAACTTCAAAAACTATATTCTTTTGCGTGGGTTGTATTAGCAACAACAATGATTACACACATATAATAATATCACAATGAGTTCTGGTTCCTCCAGAAATGTCCTGTACCTCAGGCCTAAAAAGAGTCCAGCCCGGTAAAGGAGTTCAGTGAACTCAAGTGACTTTTGTCACGCAATGTTTGTCCGTTCATTCCGTGTAGCGTAAACCCAGTGTTAAACATACGCTTTAAAGTTCTGTGGTAAAATAATTGTATCAACTCTTACTAAGTCCTCAACTACAACTAACTACATAAATCACAGTATACATCACATCAAAACAAATGAAATACCGTATACAAAAAGGTGGTGGTCAGTCAGACAATCCAATCCGCCAACAGATCTCCAGCGGAGAAAGGCCACGAAGAACGGAGATGTGTAGTCCACGGACGCAAAGAGTGGATCCGATCCTGGGTAAACTCTCTTAGGCTACAAAACACACGTTTAACGGCAACAAAACAAACGGAATTGAGAAGCTACGGAACTGAGGGTTGAACACATCCTCATTCACGTCTCCATCACAACCCCACTTTTGCGCAGCTGATGCTGGCTATTTGATTGGGAATTAAAGGGAAAGCGCCCTATTGGAAGGAGCTGCACTGAGACGGTTCAGAATAATTCAGGGCCGTCACAGTATGTAGGCTACACTATATGCTCCTATTTGATGTGAGACATGTATTAGCGGTCTTGATTTAGAAGTTGTGTGCATTGATTAGCTAAACTTAAACCAAAACAAAAGCCTCAGGCAGGCCTGAACATGGGCCTACCACTACACCACGATGCAGGCTGCTCTGCTCCCATAATACATCCTCATGGCCTGGGGTGGCCTGGCATGACCTGGCCAGTGCTCAGGCAGGGTAGTGATGTAAATAAGCTTAGCAGCAGGCCTCAGTCATGTGACCACCAACACAGGCACTTAACTGTCAGATCACAGACTGGGAGAAAGGGGTGATAGATGCTGGGTAAGACAAGCTGTCCTGTTTCATAACTGACTCTGTCTGGGCTGGGGACAGGGTTAGGTAGGTGAGACAGACTAGAATTAGACTGCTGTTCTACTGCTCGCTGGGCATGGGTGGAGGAGTGAATGCGGATTGGCTTTGAGGAGGGGGCATAGACTTTGGCTACTGACTTCGTCTTTCCCCAAGAAAAAGTTGTGCCGATCAGTTGAAGAAACCCTTGTCAAGGTCCAAATCTAACAAAACATCACAAAATGTCCTCATAATATATGCACAAACTGTTCCGAATTGTTTCGGCTGTGAATTATGCAGACTCCTTTGTGTCTACAGCCAACTGTCTGGATGTAAACACAGTGTCTCTCCCCTGCCTGCAGAGTATTGTAAACACAACTGTCTGGGATGTAAACACAACTGTCTGGGATGTAAACACAACTGTCTGGATGTAAACACAACTGTCTGGATGTAAACACAACTGTCTGGGATGTAAACACAACTGTCTGGGATGTAAACACAGTGTCTCCCCTGCCTGCAGAGTATTGTAAACACAACTGTCTGGAATGTAAACACAACTGTCTGGATGTAAACACAACTGTCTGGATGTAAACACAGTGTGTCTCCCCTGCCTGCAGAGTATTGTAAACACAACTGTCTGGAATGTAAACACAACTGTCTGGATGTAAACACAGTGTCTCCCCTGCCTGCAGAGTATTGTAAACACAACTGTCTGGAATGTAAACACAACTGTCTGGATGTAAACACAACTGTCTGGATGTAAACACAACTGTCTGGATGTAAACACAGTGTGTCTCCCCTGCCTGCAGAGTATTGTAAACACAACTGCCCTCTAGTCAATGGGCGGGGGTGTTGATTTGACATTCACGTTAATCTGACTTTTCTTAGCTGTTTTCCTGAAGGTACGTTGTCATGAATTTTAAAAAAAAACGACTATCTGATTGACTCACTAACGTAACATTTCTTGACTCAACATGGTGAAGTGAGGTGGAGAGGTCTTTGCCTGGTTTTGTTTTGTTTACAAATACACCATTTCTCTCTGCAGGTCCCTCCCTCCTCCTTCCCTCTGTCCCCCGCCAGGTGGCAGGCAGCAGGTCGCCATGGAGAACTCGTCTGTGGCGTCAGCTTCCTCAGAGGCTGGCAGCACGCGCTCGCAGGAGATTGAGGAGCTGGAGCGCTTCATCGACAGCTACGTGCTGGAGTACCAGGTGCAAGGCCTGCTGGGAGATAAGAACGCGGCAGACCTGGACGGAGACAACAAGCCCCAGTCCCACATCTCACAGGTTCGCTAAAGCTGAAAGGGATCAGAGCCAACATGGCTACAGTAATGATAAAGGTCATGGCTGATGAACCAGAGCCAACATGGCTACAGTAATGGTAAGGGCCATGGCTGATGAACCAGATTCAACATGGCTACAGTAATGATAAGGGCCATGGCTGATGAACCAGAGCCAACATGGCTACAGTAATGGTAAGGGCCATGGCTGATGAACCAGATTCAACATGGCTACAGTAATGGTAAGGGCCATGGCTGATGAACCAGATTCAACATGGCTACAGTAATGATAAGGGTCATGGCTGATGAACCAGATCCAACATGGCTACAGTAATGATAAAGGTCATGGCTGATGAACCAGATCCAACATGGCTACAGTAATGATAAGGGCCATGGCTGATGAACCAGATCCAACATGGCTACAGTAATGATAAGGGTCATGGCTGATGAACCAGATCCAACATGGCTACAGTAATGATAAGGGCCATGGCTGATGAACCAGATTCAACATGGCTACAGTAATGATAAGGGCCATGGCTGATGAACCAGATTCAACATGGCTACAGTAATGGTAAGGGCCATGGCTGATGAACCAGATTCAACATGGCTACAGTAATGGTAAGGGCCATGGCTGATGAACCAGATTCAACATGGCTACAGTAATGATAAAGGTCATGGCTGATGAACCAGAGCCAACATGGCTACAGTAATGGTAAGGGCCATGGCTGATGAACCAGATTCAACATGGCTACAGTAATGATAAAGGTCATGGCTGATGAACCAGATCCAACATGGCTACAGTAATGATAAAGGTCATGGCTGATGAACCAGAGCCAACATGGCTACAGTAATGATAAGGGCCATGGCTGATGAACCAGATTCAACATGGCTACAGTAATGATAAGGGCCATGGCTGATGAACCATATTCAACATGGCTACAGTAATGATAAAGGTCATGGCTGATGAACCAGAGCCAACATGGCCACAGTAATGATAAGGGCCATGGCTGATGAACCAGAGCCAACATGGCTACAGTAATGATAAGGGCCATGGCTGATGAACCAGAGCCAACATGGCTACAGTAATGATAAAGGCCATGGCTGATGAACCAGAGCCAACATGGCTACAGTAATGATAAAGGCCATGGCTGATGAACCAGATTCAACATGGCCACAGTAATGATAAGGTCATGGCTGATGAACCAGAGCCAACATGGCTACAGTAATGATAAAGGTCATGGCTGATGAACCATAGCCAACATGGCCGCAGTAATGATAAAGGTCATGGCTGATGAACCAGAGCCAACATGGCTACAGTAATGATAAAGGTCATGGCTGATGAACCAGAGCCAACATGGCTACAGTAATGATAAAGGTCATGGCTGATGAACCAGAGCCAACATGGCTACAGTAATGATAAAGGTCATGGCTGATGAACCAGAGCCAACATGGCTACAGTAATGATAAAGGTCATGGCTGATGAACCAGAGCCAACATGGCTACAGTAATGATAAAGGTCATGGCTGATGAACCAGAGCCAACATGGCTACAGTAATGATAAAGGTCATGGCTGATGAACCAGATCCAACATGGCTACAGTAATGATAAAGGTCATGGCTGATGAACCAGAGCCAACATGGCTACAGTAATGATAAAGGTCATGGCTGATGAACCAGAGCCAACATGGCTACAGTAATGATAAAGGTCATGGCTGATGAACCAGAGCCAACATGGCTTCAATAAATGCAAATGTGCAAAGCATTAAAAGTACTGGAAATAATCAAGGTCATGCTGTTATGATAATGCAGCTGTTAACATTTCTGCTGAACTTCCTATTGCACTGAAACCCAAACCTGGCTGCTCCCATACATAAATACACAGTAAACTGGGGTAGTTTACCCCATGGGATATATTCCAAGCTGAACAGCATTCACAAAATAGCCAAGCTAAAATTAGTGGACCACACGAACCAGCTGGTAAGTGGAGGGAGGAGGAGAGATTTGTAAATGTCATTCATTTCACCAGGACAGAATTGTGTAAAAATAGTCATTCTCTCTTCCTGCCCTTTGTAACTTCCTTTCCCTCCTCTCTCACCTTCACCTAGTGGACAGAGGACTGCAATGACAGGAAAGATGGGAGTTGGTCATCCTCACGGGGGAGGGGCTCCACCAAACCGGTGAGTTCCTAGTAATCTGGACTGTGTTTGGCATACAGGCTGGCTGAGGATGAGGTTGGGTCCCTGAGTAGTATACACATCGGTGCTGAGGCCCAATGTCCAATACCCCACCCAAACCCTATCCCTCCCGCCCAATCCAACTCTGTCATTGACCAGGGTGGAAACGAGCTCTCAGTGACAGCCAAGGTTACTAACAGATGGCTCCAATTTAAAAAATACATACAGCACAGATATTGCTTCTGTTTCATTGGGTATCCACTTGTCTGCTTATGTAGCAAATGTCCATAGGACACAACCATCAAAAGCAAGTGTCATACTAAAAGTGAGCAGATGCATTTTGAATGTAACTTATTTCATTTCTGATGATGGTAAATGACATATCTCAGTCCGAGGCTCTGCCGAAGTGTAGGATGGCTGAAGACAAGTGTTCATCATCTGCAAATTGTAGGCCTAACTAGGGGTGTGAACGTTTAAATGTTAAAACGTTTAAACAATATTAGGTTCTTTAATGTTAAGAAAAAACCCTAACTGATAAACAATGATTTTAGTATTTTTTTTTCTCCACAAAATTTGAATCACAGTGCAGTTATCACAAAACATAATTTTCCGTGTTATAACCCAACCAGATGATGGGCTCTAAAGGGGAAGTTTAATATGATGCAATATGATGTAAATGCAGAAAGTAAACAGTGTTGTGGGTCAATTTCCTCAACAACTAAGAGTGTTGAAGCGCGATGCTCAACTTCTCTGCTATCTTGGTGCCCCTGGCAACCACACACAACGGTTGTATAGCAACCAATCAGTTTCCTCCGTTCCAAAAATATTTACGAGTTGATTCCTAGCGGAATTGAATCTTGACACTCAGAAATGGGAGTCGACACCAGGAGTCGACATGCAAGTAGTTGAGAAATGTATTATTTTGACAGCAACTCCACACCTCTACGTCGTCATCATTAACAGTTGGCAGAGAAAGGCAAGCAACAGCTAAGTGCTGTATGACAATACAGTGAAGTTAAATGAGGAAATGCAAACGTTGTGAGGTGGAATTGAGGTACAGTAATGGTAGTACGGGGGGGGTAATTATTTTTTTTATTTTTATTTTTTACCTTTATTTAACTAGGCAAGTCAGTTAAGAACAAATTCTTATTTTCAATGACGGCCCAGGAACAGTGGGTTAACTGCCTGTTCAGTGGCAGAACGACAGATTTTGTACCTTGTCAGCTCGGGGATTTGAACTTGCAACCTTTCAGTTACTAGTCCAATGCTCTAACCACTAGGCTACTCTGCCCCCGTAATGGTAGTACGGGGGCGGTAATGGTAGTACGGGGGCGGTAATGGTAGTACGGAGGGCGGTAATGGTAGTACGGGGGGCGGTAATGGTAGTACGGGGGGGCAGTAATGTAACTCCAAGTCAATCACACTTCTGTGAAATCAAACTGTCCACTTAGGAAGCAACACTGATTGACAATAAATTTCACATGCTGTTGTGCAAATGGAATAGACAACAGGTGGAAATTATAGGCAATTAGCAAGACACCCCCAATAAAGGAGTGGTTCTGCAGGTGGGACCACAGACCACTTCTCAGTTCCTATGCTTCCTGGCTGATGTTTTGGTCACTTTTGAATGCTGGTGGTGCTTTCTCTCTAGTGGTAGCATGAGACAGAATCTACAACCCACACAAGTGGCTCAGGTAGTGCAGCTTATTCAGGATGGCACATCAATGCGAGCTGTGGCAAGAAGGTTTGCTGTGTCTGTCAGCGTAGTGTCCAGAGCATGGAGGCGCTACCAGGAGACAGGCCAGTACATCAGGAGACGTGGAGGAGACCGTAGGAGGGCAACAACCCAGCAGCAGGACCGCTACCTCCGCCTTTGTGCAAGGAGGAGCAGGAGGAGCACTGCCAGAGCCTTGCAAAATGACCTCCAGCAGGCCACAAATGTGCATGTGTCTGCTCAAACGGTCAGAAACAGACTCCATGAGGGTGGTATGAGGGCCTGACGTCCACAGGTGGGGGTTGTGCTTGCAGCCCAACACCGTGCAGGACGTTTGGCATTTGCCAGAGAACACCAAGATTGGCAAATTCGCCACTGGCGCCCTGTGCTCTTCACAGATGAAAGTAGGTTCACACTGAGCACATGACAGACGTGACAGTCTGGAGACGCCGTGGAGAACGTTCTGCTGCCTGCAACATCCTCCAGCATGACCGGTTTGACGGTGGGTCAGTCATGGTGTGGGGTGGCAGTCAGGTAGCCTGACTGCCATTTGGTACCGAGATGAGATCCTCAGACCCCTTGTGAGACCATATGCTGGTGCGGTTGGCCCTGGGTTCCTCCTAATGCAAGACAATGCTAGACCTCATGTGGCTGGAGTGTGTCAGCAGTTCCTGCAAGAGGAAGGCATTGATGCTATGGACTGGCCTGCCCGTTCCCCAGACCTGAATCCAATTGAACACATCTGGGACATCATGTCTCGCTCCATCCACCAACGCTGTCCAGGAGTTGGTGGATGCTTTAGTCCAGGTCTGGGAGGAGATACCTCAGGAGACCATCCGCCACCTCATCAGGAGCATGCCCAGGCGTTGTATAGAGGTCATACAGGCATGTGGAGGCCACACACACTACTGAGCCTCATTTTGACTTGTTTTAAGGACATTACATCAAAGTTGGATCAGCCTGTAGTGTGGTTTTCCACTTGAATTTTGAGTGTGACTCCAAATCCAGACCTCCATGGGTTGATAAATTTGATTTCCATTGATAATTTGTGTGTGATTTTGTTATCAGCACATTCAACTATGTAAAGACAAAAGTATTTAATAAGAATATTTAATTCATTCAGATCTAGGATGTGTTATTTTAGTGTTCCCTTTATATTTTGAGCAGTGTATAACTGTTCAGTAGGGTACACCACCTTAGCAAAACATTTTGTAACAGAAAACAAAAATTCTTATTGTACAAGTGTCTTGTGATATCACAAGGTGCTAGTCCAGAGTGTGTGCTTTCCCCCATGTGCCGCCTGCGGCTTTGTGTCTGCGCCTGTTGGCACGACGACCTGGCAGAGTGGGTTTGACCGTGAATGCTGGCACAGGGTGGAGGGAGACACACACCCGTCTCACTGGCTCCCGCTGTCATTGCCTGTCTCAACCAATGACTTGTGGTTGTGTTCCAATCTTATTGTGGTTGTGTAAGACAAGGCACACTGCTTGCCCAGGGTAAGGCCTCTGTTCCCTACCTGGGCTGCCAGATCAGGTTTCATGTGCTGATTCCTGTGCACCTTCCCACTTACACCAGAGATCTGTATATAATGACGAGATGCTCATGTCTCCACTCTAACAATGGGAGTCGTTGTCCCAAAGGCGGGAAGGCAGGGGCATTTTTATAGACGGACTTGAAAGCCAGATCAGTGATTATTTGATAAGATGACATTATTAGTGGGTCTTATGGTTGTGGAAGGCTTATATTTAGCCTGTGTATAATTTCACGAGCCCTGAATTAATTTAGATTGTTGACTGTTTAAAAAAAAAAAATGCAGTGTATATAACCTTTTTAATTGTACAACCATGCTTATTTAGAGAAAAAATATAGATCTTAAATCATCCGTAAGTTTGAAAAAATCTAAATATGATTTTTAGGCCGTTTCGCCCAGCCCTATGGTAAGTCTACATTAGTAGACTTTCCATAGGTGACTGAGGTGTAATGAAAGAGATTTCATCCTGGGTCAGTATGAATAGTTTGTTTTATAGGTGATAAAGGCAGAGAGAAGAGGTTAGATGATACCGTCACACAGAGATGAAGTGACTATGTGTTAGAGGAGAACGCAAAGCACCACAAGGCTGCTCCAGGACATGAGTCAGTCTGCCCTTCTGGCCCTTCTGGTCCTCTGGCCCTTCTGCCCTTCTGGCCCTTCTGGTTCTCTGGCCCTTCTGGTCCTCTGGTTCTCTGGTCTTCTGGCCCTTCTGGTCTTCTGGCCCTTCTGGCCCTTCTGGCCCTTCTGGTTCTCTGGTCCTCTGGCCCTTCTGCCCTTCTGGCCCTTCTGGTCCTCTGGTTCTCTGGTCTTCTGGCCCTTCTGGTCTTCTGGCCCTTCTGGCCCTTCTGGTTCTCTGGTCCTCTGGCCCTTCTGGTCCTCTGGTTCTCTGGTCTTCTGGCCCTTCTGGCCCTTCTGGCCCTTCTGGTTCTCTGGTCCTCTGGCCCTCCGGTCCTCTGGCCCTCCGGTCCTCTGGCCCTTCTGGTTCTCTGGCCCTCTGGTCCTCTGGCCCTCTGGTCCTCTGGCACTCTGGCCCTCTGGCCCTCTGGCCCTTCTGGCCCTTCTGGTTCTCTGGTCCTCTGGCCCTTCTGGTCCTCTGGTTCTCTGGTCTTCTGGCCCTTCTGGTCTTCTGGCCCTTCTGGCCCTTCTGGCCCTTCTGGTTCTCTGGTCCTCTGGTCCTCTGGCCCTCCGGTCCTCTGGCCCTTCTGCCCTTCTGGCCCTTCTGGTTCTCTGGTCCTCTGGCCCTTCTGGTTCTCTGGTCTTCTGGCCCTTCTGGCCCTTCTGGCCCTCTGGCCCTCCGGTCCTCTGGCCCTTCTGGTTCTCTGGCCCTCTGGTCCTCTGGTCCTCTGGCACTCTGGCCCTCTGGCCCTCCGGTTCTCTGGCCCTTCTGGTTCTCTGGCCCTTCTGGTCCTCTGGCCCTTCTGGTTCTCTGGCCCTCTGGCCCTCTGGTCCTCTGGCCCTCTGGCACTCTGGCACTCTGGCACTCTGGTCCTCTGGCCCTTCTGGTTCTCTGGCCCTCTGGTCCTCTGGCCCTCTGGCCCTTCTGGCCCTCTGGTCCTCTGGTCCTCTGGGTACACACTTTATCCTCTGCTGCCTGCTTTTGTGCTTCACTTTCATTTCAACGAAGCAGTTAGAGCCCTTTCTAAGCCCTTGTTTGCACACAGAGTGCTTGAGGCAAAAAAGACAGTGGCTCACGCTGGAGAGCAATAAGTTGTGGAGAACTGGGTTGTTCCTAGTCTGGTAAAGACATGTCTGTTAGAGGGATATAGGTTAGTGTGTGGTGTTGTGCATCTGTGCCTGTGTCACTTTCTGAGGGAACGATTAAGGGCAGCATTGTAACTGAATGCTTTTACTTTTGTCTGGGATCACGGAGGATCTAGCTCTGTTTAATCTCAATCTGTTATGTCTCATGTTGCTCCTATATTTCTCCAAGCTGCCGAGAGCTATTCATGTGCTGATCCGGAACTATAAGGATGTATTGATTTTAGCCTAAACGGAGGACCAAATGGCACCCAACTCCCTCCCAATAAATGTAATAAAAATTATTATTATTTACAATGGCTGCCTGCACCGGCCAAACCCAGACGACGCTGGGACAATTGTGCGCCTCCCTATGGGACTCCTAATCACGGCCAATTGTGATAGAGCCTGGATAAAGTGCGCTACTATTGACCAGGGCCCATAAGGGGACACAGCCCTAGTCTTTTTTTCCTCTCAGCTGTTACTGTGGAATCACAAGAAAGGCAGATATATTATTATTCCTATCATTGCCTGAAAGATATTTCCCTTCCCACCAGGGGTTGGAATCAAAATTATTTATCAATCGTTTCGTTCTGAACAGAACCATTTTTTTGTGTGTTTCTGTTCCACTGTTTCCGACCAGGAAAATAAAGTTCTGAACCGGTTCAAACTAGAGGTTGACCGATTAATTAGGGCCGATTTCAAGTTTTCATGACAAACGGAAATCGGTATTTTTGGACACCGATTTGGCCGATTTTATTTATTTAAAAAAAATGTTTTTACACCTTTTATTTAATCTTTATTTAACTAGTCAGTTAAGAACACGTTCTTAAGAACCCAGTTAAGAACACGTTCTTATTTTCAATGACGGCCTAGGAACGTTGGGTAAACTGCCTTTTGATGACTTGACCTACATTGCGTACTCTATGAATTTAACCATAGTGCATGATTTATGGCCTGTATGGGGGAGGGTGGGGAGATTCTTATGGCATTGCCAGCAGTAAGATTTGAGTTCGATTTCCAAAAAGACAAGGCCTGAAGCTTTTGTAAAAGGTTTGTCACGTTCTATTTTCGGATAAATTAAAAAAAAATATATATATATTTCCCCCAAATTCACCGGCCCTGTACAGGGCCCAAAGCAACCGCTTCGAGGGTAACTGGTTAAACTCGAACACCCACAATATACACCCACATTATTCTTTAGTTGTGTTTGAATTATATTTTACTTGTGGTGTTTGTATTATTCTAGTTGTGGTGTTTGTATTATTCTAGTTGTGGTGTTTGTATTATTCTAGTTGTGGTGTTTGTATTATTCTAGTTGTGGTGTTTGTATTATTCTAGTTGTGGTGTTTGTATTATTCTAGTTGTGGTGTTTGTATTATTCTAGTTGTGGTGTTTGTATTATTCTAGTTGTGGTGTTTGTATTATTCCAGTTGTGGTGTTTGTATTATTCCAGTTGTGGTGTTTGTATTATTCCAGTTGTGGTGTTTGTATTATTCCAGTTGTGGTGTTTGTATTATTCCAGTTGTGGTGTTTGTATTATTCCAGTTGTGGTGTTTGTATTATTCTAGTTGTGGTGTTTGTATTATTCTAGTTGTGGTGTTTGTATTATTCTAGTTGTTTGTATTATTCTAGTTGTTTGTATTATTCTAGCTGTGGTGTTTGTATTATTTTAGTTGTGGTGTTTGTATTATTTTAGTTGTGGTGTTTGTATATCGTTGTATTTGTGTGACTTTCCTTGTCTATCAGTGTTGTTGTTTTTTGTGGACCCCAGGAAGAATTGCTGCGCCGGCAAAAGCTAATGGGGATACCAATAAATATTAAACCTCTCTGTCTCTCTCTCTGTCTCACTCTCACACACACTTTCTCCACTGCCCCCTCCCCTTGCAGCATTGGTGGTTAGACATTCATCATGTAAATGGGCTCGAATCGGCAGCAGTCGCAGACCCATCTCTATTTATTACCCCTTACTGTACATTCTCCTCCCTCATAGATATTAGAAATACGTCTTCTTGACATTAACATCAGCATTCTGTATTACATGTTCTGCATTCTCTGCAGTGGAGTAGTTGATATGGTATTGATTTTTCTCTTCCTCCTCTCTTGCTCTCTTTCTCTCTCTCTCCACTCCCTCTGTCTGCAGGATGAGTGGGATCACAGTAGTAATGGCAGTACAGGGTCCAGGCCCAGCTCTGGTTCAAGGCCTGGTTCAGGTTCTAGGTCCGGCAGCAGAGGGAGGAACAACCAGTTCAGAGGGCCAGCCAAGGTACAGGTAACTACCAAACCAAACTACAGCTGTTATATCACCTCTCCCCAACCTTAACCCCCAGAAACACAGTATTATCAAGGTACAGGTAACTACCAAACCAAACTACAGCTTTTATATCAGACCACCACCATCACCACAGAACCCCCACAGCAGCTGTAGATGGTGGAGGAAGAAATGGGAGGACGGACTCTCTTCCAGCCATTACTGCAGTATGAGAGCATGGTCTGGTTTCATCCTCCCCCGGCCACCACTGTCCCACACAGTAATACGTATCCAAGTCCTGTTTCACTCTCTTTTGTCCCAAGGGACCCTAAGAAAGCTACTGCAGGCTTATGTCTGCTCCAGAATTCCAGCACATGATTTACTATGAGGTCATCAGGGGTCGTCAGGACAACCCTCACCACCCTCTTTTAGCATGCATCACCTTACTGGAGAGGGGTATACTGTAAAATGATGTGCATGAAAAGTCCTCAATGGTACTGGCTTACCTTGTTCCACGTTATGTGATGTGGGGTTCATGCAGTGTTTGGGGCAGAAGGGGTTGTCCTCTGGTTCTTCTGTCAGGCTCCAGGATATCTCTCCCAGAGGAGTTGTGTCTGCTCCATAGAGATACATAGAGGACCCTAGATGTCATAATGGCATTCCTTCCCACAGGGAAAACGCATCAGTCCATTTACCCAAATACAGTACATGTTGACAGACCAGCTAAACACTATTTGTGTCCCCAGAAATGTTTTTATAGAAATAATGCCTCTTCCATCCCTCTCAACACAGGTTGGTGGCACCTTCATTGGAGAGGAGGGGCTCCTGGTAATGACTGGGGCGGAATCAGTGGAATGGTATCAAATACATCAACCACATGGTTTCCATGTGTTTGATGCCATTCCATTTGCTCCGTTCCAGCCATTATTATGAGCCGTCCTCCCCTCAGCAGCCTCCACTGCCTCAAGTAGTAATAATCATCATGTCACTTATTATTTTCCATTGAAGGGGACTTTAACTAATGCTTCCTCAATGTCAGGGTGTGTTAGCATGCAGGTTGAGTATTTTTAAAAGTTTAGCACGGTGACAAGAGAGCTGTTTTGATCACTATTAAGCTGTAGAGTAGTAAACGTGTTCCACATTGTGGTGTGCAGGTAATGCACTGTAATAGGTTGTGTGTTGTCTTTCAGAACGGGAACAGAGAAGGGTCATTTGACATCCTGGGTACTGATATCTGGGCTGCTAACACCATGGACTCTCATGGGTATGTCATGCACACTGTTGACTCATTCACGCCCCCATCACTACACACACACACACACACTGATGATGACTCCTATTACATATTAATTCTATCTCTAGCTCACACTGATGATGACTCCTATTACATATTAATTCTATCTCTAGCTCACACTGATGACTCCTATTACATATTAATTCTATCTCTAGCACACACTGATGATGACTCCTATTACATATTAATTCTATCTCTAGTTCACACTGATGACTCCTATTACATATTAATTCTATCTCTAGCTCACACTGATGATGACTCCTATTACATATGAATTCTATCTCTAGCTCACACTGATGATGACTCCTATTACATATGAATTCTATCTCTAGCTCACACTGATGACTCCTATTACATATTAATTCTATCTCTAGCTCACACTGATGATGACTCCTATTACATATTAATTCTATCTCTAGCTCACACTGATGATGACTCCTATTACATATGAATTCTATCTCTAGCTCACACTGATGACTCCTATTACATATTAATTCTATCTCTAGCTCACACTGATGATGACTCCTATTACATATGAATTCTATCTCTAGCTCACACTGATGATGACTCCTATTACATATTAACTCTATCTCTAGCTCACACTGATACATAGCTACTTGAGTGTTTTCTTGAATAGCCTTGTCCCATGGCATTGTATTATGGGATGGATATAAAGGAGAGGTTAGTAATAGTACTCACTTCTGTCTTATCCTTGTACTGTGGTGTTGCTATCTTAGCCAGACAACCTGATGATGGGATCAAATCCAAGTTTATTTGTCACCTGCACCGAATACAACTAGTGTAGACCTTACCGTGAAATGCTGAATACAACTAGTGTAGACCTTACCGTGAAATGCTGAATACAACTAGTGTAGACCTTACCGTGAAATGCTGAATACAACTAGTGTAGACCTTACCGTGAAATGCTGAATACAACTAGTGTAGACCTTACCGTGAAATGCTGAATACAACTAGTGTAGACCTTACCGTGAAATGCTGAATACAACTAGTGTAGACCTTACCGTGAAATGCTGAATACAACTAGTGTAGACCTTACCGTGAAATGCTGAATACAACTAGTGTAGACCTTACCGTGAAATGCTTCCTTACAAGCCCTGAACCAACAGGGCAGTTCAAGAAGAGTGAAGAAATATTGACCAAGTAAACTAAAGTAAAAAATGATTAAAAAAAATCTTCTGGCCCACAAACAGCGTGTGTTCAGAGAACATGTGGTTTGTTCTGATACATATATTTATATATATATAATGTCAGTGTTGTTTTATGACTCCTGGGTGTTTTTAGCCACATGTTTAATTAGCTCAGTTTCTCTATTCTCTAGACACATGAAGGGAATGTCACCTTTCTGAGGATGCTTTCCAAATGGCACCCTATTCCCTATAATATAGTGCACTGCTGTTGATGAGAGCCATATGGGCCCTGGTCAAAACAGTTCACTATATAGGGAATAGGGTGCCATTTGGGAATGCCGCCTGATATTCAGATTTGGGGACCTAGGGGCCTGTTTGTGGCACATTCTGTCATCACAAATACATGTTACCGCATCCCAAAGCTCCCCCTTTTGGGATGCAGTAACAGCATGCAGTTAGGCTTAAATATATTGTGTAACCTGATAGCTAGGTACAGTGGGGCAAAAAAGTATTTATTCAGCCACCAATTGTGTGAAAACCTTGTGGAGACTTATAGAAAACGTTTGACCTCTGTCATTGCCAACAAAGGGTATATAACAAAGTATTGAGAAACTTTTGTTATTGACCAAATACTTATTTTCCACCATAATTTGCAAATAAATTCATAAAAAATCCTACAATGTGATTTTTCTGGATTTTTCTTCTCATTTTGTCTGTCATAGTTGAAGTGTACCTATGATGAAAATTACAGACCTCTCTCATCTTGTTAAGTGGGAGAACTTGCACAATTGGTGGCTGACTAAATACTTACTTGCCCCACTGTACGCACATACATACATACATACATACATACATACATACATACATACATACATGCATACATACATACATACATACATACATACATACATACATACATACATACATACATACATACATACATACATGCATACATACATACATACATGCATACATGCATACATGCATACATGCATACATGCATACATGCATACATGCATACATACATACATGCATGCATGCATACTAACACATTTTTTGGGATTTGTGTGTATTGCTAGGTATTACTGCATTTTTAGAGCTAGAGAAACAAGCATATTTTTGCACCTGCGGTAGCATCTGCAGATGTGTGTTGCGACCGATTTTGATTTGTTTGTCATCTTCTTGTCCAATGTTGTGTTTGTAGGGGGGCGACATGGGACCTCCAGCCTGAGAAGCTAGACTTCAGTCAGTTCCACAGGAAACCCTTCAGAGGAACACCAAAGCATCTACCACACATCGATAGAGAGGGGTGAGTGCATCTAGTGGTTCAATTAAATAAATAACAAGTTACTGAGAAAGGAAGTGTGTGTCCAGCGACTCCTTGACATGAGCATAGAGAAACATTGTCCCAGTTCTCTCCCTAACCCTTCTACCTGGTCCTAACCCTTCTACCTGGCCCTAACCCTTCTACCTGGCCCTAACCCTTCTACCTGGCCCTAACCCTTCTACCTGGCCCTAACCCTTCTACCTGGCCCTAACCCTTCTACCTGGCCCTAACCCTTCTACCTGGCCCTAACCCTTCTACCTGGCCCTAACCCTTCTACCTGGCCCTAACCCTTCTACCTGGCCCTAACCCTTCTACCTGGCCCTAACCCTTCTACCTGGCCCTAACCCTTCTACCTGGTCCTAACCCTTCTACCTGGTCCTAAACCTTCCACCTGGTCCTAACCCTTCCACCTGGTCCTAACCCTTCCACCTGGTCCTAACCCTTCTACCTGGTCCTAACCCTTCTACCTGGTCCTAACCCTTCTACCTGGTCCTAACCCTTCCACCTGGTCCTAACCCTTCCACCTGGTCCTAACCCTTCCACCTGGTCCTAACCCTTCCACCTGGCCCTAACCCTTCCACCTGGCCCTAACCCTTCCACCTGGCCCTAACCCTTCTACCTGGCCCTAACCCTTCCACCTGGCCCTAACCCTTCCACCTGGCCCTAACCCTTCCACCTGGTCCTAACCCTTCCACCTGGTCCTAACCCTTCCACCTGGTCCTAACCCTTCCACCTGGCCCTAACCCTTCTACCTGGCCCTAACCCTTCTACCTGGCCCTAACCCTTCTACCTGGCCCTAACCCTTCTACCTGGCCCTAACCCTTCTACCTGGCCCTAACCCTTCTACCTGGCCCTAACCCTTCTACCAGCCCCTAACCCTTCTACCTGGCCCTAACCCTTCTACCTGGCCCTAACCCTTCTACCTGCCCTTCTTCTACCTGGCCCTAACCCTTCTTCTACCTGCCCTTCTTCTACCTGGCCCTAACCCTTCTTCTACCTGCCCTTCTTCTACCTGGCCCTAACCCTTCTTCTACCTGCCCTTCTTCTACCTGGCCCTAACCCTTCTTCTACCTGCCCTTCTTCTACCTGGCCCTAACCCTTCTTCTACCTGCCCTTCTTCTACCTGGCCCTAACCCTTCTTCTACCTGCCCTTCTTCTACCTGCCCTTCTTCTACCTGCCCTTCTTCTACCTGGCCCTAACCCTTCTTCTACCTGGTCCTAACCCTTCTTCTACCTGGCCCTAACCCTTCTTCTACCTGGCCCTAACCCTTCTACCTGGTCCTAACCCTTCTACCTGGCTCTAACCCTTCTACCTGGTCCTAACCCTTCTACCTGGCCCTAACCCTTCTACCTGGTCCTAACCCTTCCATGTTGTTCAATGTTTCCACTTTGCAGATCTGAAGGCCTATACATCCCTCCCATTAATCCTCTCCTATGGGATAGACATGAAAATGATGCTGGTCCATTCCATTACTACTTGGTGTCTGTAGCCTCTGCTACACTCATACTGACCCCTAGGCCTCAGTCTCACTACTGGGTTATCATCACATAAACTCAATCTCAAATGGTCTTTCCACCGTTTCTCACAACCTCTCCTCACCTCCTGCTCACCATATTGGAGGAGAAGGTCCAAGGTCCCTCCCCTCTAACCTTCTTCTCCAATGAGTTTTGAGAAGGTGAGGAGAGAAAATGTCAGGAATAGAAGAGAAATGGGCTTATACAGGGGACAATCAGAGCCCACCTATCCCGCCTACTCATCCCTTATCTCTCGGTCTCTCAGGATGATGAAAGGCAAGTTTGAAGATGATGATGATGGCATCGACCTGAATGACATGGAGAAGTTCCTGCCAGGCCTTACTGTGAGTTAACCTCTTTCTTTGTCTCGGTCCTCTCTATCTGCTTTCTAAACAAGACCACATACCTACTAATGGTAGGGAGCTCCATCTGGTGGCTCAAAGATGGAACTTCATACTAAGAATTGTAAGGAATAGTCTTGTCCTTTATGTGAGTGAAGTCTGACATCTAATGTTGAAACATTGTCCATTCACCTCTGACCATGTCAAAGGGCCAATACTGGCGCCCAGTGGTCGTTTTAAGGTACTTTTCCTTGAGTTCCATAATTTCTCATAAAACACTAGATAAGGTCTTGCTCAGACTAAATTTTTGCTGGTTTTCTGTCCCTTGAAAATCCTAAATAAATCACTTTTCTCTATGTATTACAAATATATATTTCGCTCTGTTCTCTAGCAATACTTTTTTTTTTTTTTTCGGGCTCCCAAGTGGCACAGCGGTCTCAGTGCAAGAGGCGTCACTACAGTCCCTGGTTCGAATCCAGGCTCTATCACATCCGGCCGTGATTGGGAGTCCCATAGGGCGGCTCACAATTGGCCCAGTGTCGTCCTAGTTTGGCCGGGGGAGGCCGTCATTGTAAATAAGAATTTGTTCTAAACTGACTTGCCTAGTTAAAGGTTAAATTTTTGAAAAATTTGAAAAATGTCTCTGGCTGTAAAACCAACCAATGTCCAAATATATATGTGTGTGTGTGTGTGTGTGTGTGTGTGTGTGTGTGTGTATATATATATATGTGTATGTATATATATATATGTGTATGTGTGTGTATGTATATATATATATGACTGTAGAACTTTGGAATTCAGTTCTAAGAAGATTTATTCATCCCAGAGGGGAAATGATTCCTAGCAGGTCAGGAATAGGATCCAGATCCAGCTAGGGTGGGTCTGTCTCGCATGTCTACAGGACTACGTCACTGTGTACCAGTGTTCCCGTCTGGGTTCGTCTGTCCTGCTGACGGGCAGGATGTTGGCACTGGAGGGTCTGGAGGGCAGGAGAGACACACACCCCCACCCCCACATGTCTGGTCTCATGTCCAGACTGGCCACCAGGAGTCTTCCCCCCCCGCCCACGTCATCACTCTGCCTGCCAGTCAGCCAGCCATGACCCCAGGCCCAGCCAGTCTCCAGTTCATTGTTTCATTGTGATCACCACGCCATCTCCTTTGACTGACTGCTTTGTAAATAACTCAGACTCACCACAACGCACGGGAAGGAACTGACTGTGAGGACGAGGATGACCCTGAAAGTAAAACTCAAAGTTGAAAATAGACCAAAGAAAGTACCTCCTCAAGATGACTGAAATACTAGTGTTTATAATCATGTTTCCTTTACAGTGCCTGATAATAAATATCTCTTGAGACCTGGGAATGCCGGTCCTGTTCCCCAGTGTTTGTCAGTAGTGACATTCAGTGTGTGTGATACCCGTTGCCCTGTTGGCCTCAGTGGCACATAAAGCTGTCTATTATCCCCTAGCAGGCTCTCAGGGGCCAGGACCAGTTAGTCAGTTCCCTAGGTTTACCTCACCTCACTGATAACCTGACTAAATATAGCAGCAGACGGCGCCGCGCCGCGCCGCTAAGCCTCTGTGACTGGAGCTCAGTGTGTGTGTGTGTGGACGACGACAAAATGTGTTGGTGTGTGTTTGAGAATGTGTGTGTCTTGACTACTTGGCTCAGTGTGTGTGATGCTTGTAGTCAGGACTTACATAACATACAATGGGAATCAAACGCGCATGATGTTGATTAAATGGCAACCAAGTTTTTGCATTTTTCAGGGAGATGTTTTACATTTTTAGGAGATGGATTATGGGGGAGGGGTTTTAGGGAGAGGAAGATGGATTTTTGGGGCTGGGGGATATCGGGAGAGATATGTAATTATTTTGGGGTGGGGAGGTCGGGGAGAGGAATGGGTGGATCCCAAAGCCGAGCTCTGCCATCCAGGACTACACCAGGCGGTGTCAGAGGAAGGCCCTAAAAATGGTCAAAGACTCCAGGACACACAATTCGTAGACTGTTCTCTCTGCTACTGCGAAAGACCAAAAGGTTCCTGAACAGCTTCTACCCCCAAGCCATCAGACTGCTGAACAGCTTCTACCCCCAAGCCATTAGACTGCTGAACAGCTTCTACCCCCAAGCCATCAGACTGCTGAACAGCTTCTACCCCCAAGCCATCAGACTGCTGAACAGCTTCTACCCCCAAGCCATCAGACTGCTGAACAGCTTCTACCCCCAAGCCATTAGACTGCTGAACTGCTTCTACCTCCAACACACACACACACACTCCAACACACACACTCCAACACACACACTCCAACACACACACTCCAACACACACACTCCAACACACGCACTCCAACACACGCACTCCAACACACGCACTCCAACACACGCACTCCAACACACGCACTCCAACACACGCACACCAACACACGCACACCAACACACGCACACCAACACACGCACACCAACACACGCACACCAACACACGCACACCAACACACGCACACCAACACACGCACACCAACACACGCACACCAACACACGCACACCAACACACGCACACCAACACACGCACACCAACACGCACACCAACACACGCACACCAACACACGCACAACACACACACCAACACACCAACACACGCACACCAACACACGCACACCAACACACGCACACCAACACACGCACACCAACACACGCACACCAACACACGCACACAACACACGCACACACACGCACACCAACACACTCCAGCACACGCACACCAACACACTCCAGCACACACACGCACACCAACACACTCCAGCACACGCACACACACGCACACCAACACACTCCAGCACACGCACACACACTTCAGCACACCAACACACTCCAGCACACGCACACACACTTCAGCACACGCACACACACTTCAGCACACGCACACACACACACTCCAACACACGCACTCCAACACACGCACTCCAACACACGCACACCAACACACACCAACACACGCACACAACACACGCACACCAACACACGCACACCAACACACTCCACACACACGCACACCAACACACTCCAGCACACGCACACCAACACACTCCAGCACACACACGCACACCAACACACTCCAGCACACGCACACACACGCACACCAACACACTCCAGCACACGCACACACACTTCAGCACACCAACACACTCCAGCACACGCACACACACTTCAGCACACGCACACACACTTCAGCACACGCACACACACACACTCCAACACACGCACTCCAACACACGCACTCCAACACACGCACTCCAACACACGCACTCCAACACACGCACTCCAACACACGCACTCCAGCACACGCACTCCAGCACACGCACTCCAGCACACGCACTCCAGCACACGCACACGCACGCACACTCCAACACGCACACTCCAGCACACGCACACACACTCCAGCACACACACTCCAGCACACATACTCCAGCACACGCACTCCAGCACACGCACACACACTCCAGCACACACACATGCATACACTCCAATACACACACATACATACACTCCAATACACACACATACATACACTCCAATACACACACATACATACACTCCAATACACACACACACACACACTCCAGCACACACACATGCATACACTCCAATACACACACATACATACACTCCAATACACACGCATACATACACTCCAATACACACATACACACACTCCAATACACACACTCCAATACACACACATACATACACTCCAATACACACATACACACACTCCAATACACACACATACATACACTCCAATACACACATACACACATTCCAATACACACATACACACACTACATATGCTCATGCACACACAACACAATACATGCATATTGATGCCACACTCACACATTTGTGATCTTGTCATGTTTTATTACCTGTCATAATTGCCTCGTCACCTTTACCTGCATGTACATATTTCCTCAACTATTGGTACCCCTTCACATTGACTTGGTACCGCTACTCTTTTGTATATATCCTCATTATTTAGTGTTACTAGTTCCTTTTTTTTGTTGTAATTGTCAAATGTTCTTACTTCTTAACTGAGTTGTTGGTTAAGGGCTTGTCAGTAAGCATTTCCTGGTAAAGTCTACACCTGTTGTATTCAGCGCATGTGACAAATACGATTCGATTTGAAAATGTTTTCACCCTCAGATTCCAGGGCTATTCTGGGGAAACAGACTAATTCACAACCAGAATAGCAGCACCAAGGCCCACTAGGTAAAAGTACCTGGGAGGACAGGAAAGGCAGAGCACAGGGGAGGACCAGCATCCTCTCTACACCCCATGTTATGAGATTCCTGCAGCATGATTCTATGGAGCTTGGTCTGGGTCTGGAGTGAGACGTGCTTCATTAAGGATGAGTCAAGCCCCTTCCCCTTCCCTCTATTCAGTCCCATTTCTGACATAGTTTACACACACCTGACCCTAGCAAAGCTTTAGCCAAGGTGTGTGTGTGTGTGTGTGTGTGCTTGTTTACGTCAGGTCAGATTTAAGAGCATGACAGGGCCAGAGAGGTACAGTAGTCACTGATGGCAGGATAGCCCTCTCATGTTTTCATAGTGACAGACGGGGATGGACACCTCAGTCATCGGGGTTGGTGAAGGCAACATGAGATTGTGATATGTATATCTCTGCGTGCTCTGGGGGATTCTGAGCATGTCAACACAATGCTTGCATGACTCTGGGTGCGTGATATATTTTCAATACCCTAACAACATCCAGTTGCCTTGTTTGTGTGACTGCAACTTGGCTGCCATGTGCGGAAGTCATCCGGCCCCATTTGATTTCAATAGGTATTGCTATTGCTTGCCTTTCATCACATTCTTCCTTTTCCTATGGGTGACGATGTTTTGTCATTGACATTCGAGCCCGGCTCGTCTGTTTCTGTACGCGTGCGTGGGATGTGCACGTTTGCTCATGTCCTTGTGCAATCATTTCCATCGTCCCATTTGTTGTCCTTTATAAACTCTCATGGTCTCATCAACTCCAGCCTGATGGATATACAGTAGATTGGCCCTTGCTCATTAATGAAGACTGAACTCATGTTGGTAAACATCATGGTGGTTAAGTTACATTATAGTAGATGAATTGTAGTTTTCTCTGTCTGGGGTCAGAGATGAGGAGATCCAGGGTGACATACTGTATATATATATCTAGGACTTCCTGTCCTCTGTCCCTTGTGGGACTGGCTGGTATCTGGTTGTTTTCCCAAGGGGGAGGCAGTCAGATAGCCTGGTCCCTGATTGGTTTGTGATCTTACTTGCTGGTCATTGTCACTTCATTGACCACAGGAGCTGTCAAGAAGCACAAACAGATCTGGCACCAGGCTATCTGACTGAGTCTCACCCCTCTGCTTCCCACAGTCCATAGTGCTACTGATCCAGTCAGTCATTGGGGACCTGAGTTATGGGCCTGGCCGGCTGACCGGTGGTGGCCAGGCAGGGGCCACAGAGTCACTGAGGACATATCCGGCCTGGTCCGCTCCAGTTCCTTCCTGCAGAACAAAGCGACCAGGGGACCAGACTCAAGACGTCTCCTCAGACTGGCTGGCCCGTTCAGTCTACGTGCACCAGAGCAGGAGCCTCAGAGGGGAGGCAGTCAACCAACCAGCCCTTGGGACTCGGGTCGGTGACTGGGGTCCGGGTACTGGGACCGTACTTAACACAGGCCTGACTGGGGCTGAAGGAATAGTTGGCCCTGCTCCCTCCTCCATCCTTGTCCTCCTCATTCTCCCTCCTTCACGTCCACTGTAGAACAATGAGGTCAGCGTGGAGAGCAGCCCCCTCCTACACCCTTTTCCTGCCATTGTCAGAGAGGAGAGAGTCTGTGTTAGGTGTGCTCCCAGTGACCGACCACAGAGGAACACTGACCTTCTAGAGATCAGGAACTGGAGAAGACGCGTAGACACACACGTGGACAGACACACACGTGGACAGACACACACGTGGACAGACACACACGTGGACAGACACACATGGACAGACACACACGTGGACAGACACACACGTGGACAGACACACACGTGGACAGACACACACGTGGACAGACACACACGTGGACAGACACACGTGGACAGACACACACGTGGACAGACCCTCGACGGAAAGTTTTTTCCACATTTTGTTACGTTACAGCCTCATTCTAAAATGGAATATTTTATTTATTATTATTTTATTTTATATATTTTTGCCCCTTATTAATATACACACTATACCCCATAATGACAAAAATAAAAAACAGTTTTTTAGACATTTTTGCAAATCCATTAAAAATATAACTGATAACATTTACATAAGTATTCAGTCCCTTTACTCAGTACTTTGTTAAAGCACCTTTTTGAAGTGATTACAGCCTTGAGTCTTCTTGGGGAGCGTCGCTGCACAGCTAATTTCAGGTCTCTCCAGAGATGTTCGATTGGGTTCAAGTCCGGGCTCTGACTGGACCACTAAAGGACATTCAGAGACTTTTTCCGAAGTCACTCCTGCGTTATCTTGGCTGTGTGCTTAGGGTCATTGAGCTGTTGGCAGGTGAACCTTCTCCCCAGTCTGAGGTCCTGAGTGCTCTGGAGCAAGTTTTCATCAAGGATCTCTCTGTACTTTGCTCCATTCATCTTTCCCTCGATCCTGACTAGTCTCCCCTGCCACTGATAAACATCCCCACAGCATGATGCTGCACCACCATGCTTCACCGTAGGGATGGTGTCAGGTTTCCTCCAGATGTGACGCTTGGCATTCAAGCCAAAGAGTTCAATCTTGGTTTCATCAGACCAGATAATCTTGTTTCTCATGGTCAGAGAGTTCTCTAGTTGCCTTTTTACAAACTCCAAGCGGGCTGTTCTGTGACTTTTACTGAGGGGCTTCCGTCTGGCCACTCTGCCATAAAGGCCTGATTGGTGGAGTGCTGCAGAGATGGATGTCCTTCTGGAAGGTTCTCCCATCTCCACAGAGGATCTCTGGAGCTCTGTCAGAGTGACCATCGTGTTCTTGGTCACCTCCCTGACCAAGGCCCTTCTCCCCCGATTGCTCAGTTTGACCGGACGGCAAGCTCTAGGACGAGTCTTGGTGGTTCTAAACTTGTTCCATCTAAGAATGATGGAGGCCACTGTGTTCTTGGGGACCTTCCATGCTGCAGAAATGTTTAGGTACCCTTTCCCAGATCTGTGCCTCGACACAATCCTGTCTCGGAGTTCTACGGACAATTCTTTCAACTTCATGGCTTGGTTTTTGCTCTGACATGCACTGTCAACTGTGGGACCTTTATATAGACAGGTGTGTGCCTTTCCAAGTCTTGTCCAATCAATTGGACTCCAATCAAGTTGTAGAAAAATCTCAAGGATGATCAATGGAAACAGGATGCACCTGAGCTCAATTTCCGGTCTCATAGCAAAGGGTCTGAATACGAAGTTATTTCAGATTTGCATGTCTTTATACATTTGCAAAAATGTCTAAAAATCAGTTTTTGCTTGGTCATTATGGGCTATTGTGATGTCATTATGGGGTATTGTGATGTCATTATGGGGTATTGTGATGTCATTATGGGGTATTGGGATGTCATTATGGGGTATTGGGATGTCATTATGGGGTATTGTGTGTGGATTGATGAGAAAAACAATGAGTTTAATCCATTTTAGAAAAAGGCTGTAATGTAACAACATTTGGGAAAAGTCAAGGGGTCTGAATACTTTCTGAATGCACTGTATACTAATGCGCGCACACTCGTATACATAACAAAATTAATTTGGCACAGAATCTCACTTTCGCTAAATTTGTTATTTGCCTGCAACTCTTCCTGTGTGAATGGGTTAATTTGTTATTTGCCTGCAACTCTTCCTGTGTGAATGGGTTAATTTGTTATTTGCCTACAACTCTTCCTGTGTGAATGGGTTAATTTGTTATTTGCCTACAACTCTTCCTGTGTGAATGGGTTAATTTGTTATTTGCCTACAACTCTTCCTGTGTGAATGGGTTAATTTGTTATTTGCCTGCAACTCTTCCTGTGTGAATGGGTTAGTTTGTTATTTGCCTGCAACTCTTCCTGTGTGAATGGGTTAGTTTGTTATTTGCCTACAACTCTTCCTGTGTGAATGGGTTAATGTGTTATTTGCCTACAACTCTTCCTGTGTGAATGGGTTAATGTGTTATGTCTGGGTGTCTTTCTTTATTCCCCAAACCTCTAAATTATATACATCAGAATTCACCATCTGACATTCAACAACGCGTCCAAGTTCATGAATGAACGGCAGACATCTGGGACATTGAGTATCAACACTTCCACTCCATAATCATCACTTCTGGTGGTCTGGTCTTGACCATCCCATTGGTTGACCAGACAGAGGAGGATTGCATGGTGATAGCTGTTAGAGGCACCTCCCCTGTGGGATTAGGAGCCAGTCGTGGGACTGCATCCCAAATGGCACCCTATTTTCTATGGGCCCTGGTCAAGAGTAGTGCACTACGAAGGGAATAGGGTACCATTTGGGACATGGCCCTGGATATCCTGCATGCCACGCCCCTTAAACCCTATTATGGCTCGTACTCCTTCCACTGTATTTAAGACTGGAAAACCAATCCACACTGACCTGATTTGTACTGGTAAGAGATGGGAGGTGGGTAGAGGGAGGGGAAGAGAGACCAGAGAAAGACCGGGGCTGATGGGAGGCAGGAGGGATGAAAAGTAGAAAAAGTAGAAAAGTAGAAAAAGAGGGCTTTGTGGATGGCAGAGGTAAACAAAGTCTGTGTGGGCCAAAGCCGCCCGCTGTAGAGCCCCCTGTCTGTGCCCCCGCCAGACTAGACCACCAGACTGTACTGGCTCTTTGTGATTATATACCAGCCAGACTAGACCACCAGACTGTACTGTCTCTTTGTGATTATATACCAGCGAGACATGGGCCCATTAAGGCAGTATCCTGTCCTGCTTTCGCTCTCTACCTTCCAGGCTGATCAATAAGACCAAGTGAAATTCTCCTTCATCCATCAAAACAATTCAAGTGGCTTTATAAGCATTGGTTATAACTGATGTGCAGTGTATATACAATGTTAACCATTAGTTATAATAATTTGTTGATGTAGTTCTGAAATGTGTATCCCACTGAATGTGGAAGTGGGGACTGGGGTAATGTTGTTCCCTAACAGTCTGTCATTGTGATGACAGCCTCATCCCGCCTCTGACTGAACTGACTGAAAACCAGAAAAGCAAGACACCACTCTCCCGCTTTACAAAAGCACCAATCCTCCAGCGATCTCTCTCTCTCTTTCTCTTTCTCCCTCTTTCTCTCTCTCTCTCTTTCTTTCTCTCTTTCTTTCTCTCTTTCTCTCTCTCTTTCTCCCTCTTTCTCTCTCTCTCTCTTTCTTTCTCTCTTTCTTTCTTTCTCCCTTTCTCTCTTTCTCTCTCTTTCTTTCTCTCTTTCTTTCTCTCTCTTTCTTTCTCTCTTTCTTTCTTTCTCTCTTTCTTTCTCTCTTTCTTTCTTTCTCTCTTTCTTTCTCTCTTTCTTTCTCTCTTTCTTTCTTTCTCTCTTTCTTTCTCTCTTTCTTTTTCTTTCTTTCTCTCTTTCTTTTCTCTTTCTTTCTTTCTCTTTCTTTTTCTCTCTCTTCTCTCTCTCTCTTTCTCTCTTTCTTTCTCTCTTTCTCTCTCTTTCTTCTCTTTCTTTCTCTCTCTTTCTTTCTCTCTCTTTCTTTCTTTTTCTCTCTTTCTTTTCTCTCTTTCTCTCTCTTTTCTCTCTTTCTTTCTCTCTCTCTCATATTATATATGGCAACATATATATTTCTCTCTTTCATATATATTCATATATAACAGCATATATATATATATATATCATATATATTCTTTCTTATATATAATATATATATATATATATATATATATATATATATATATACATATATATATATATATATATATATATATATATATATATATATATATATATATATATATATATATATATATATATATATATATATATATATATATATATATATATATATATATATATATATATAATATATATATATATATATATATATATATATATATATATATATATATATATATATATATATATATATATATATATATATATATATATATATATATATATATATATATATATATATATATATATATATATATATATATATATATAATATATATATATATATATATATATATATATATATATATATATATATATATATATATATATATATATATATATATATATATATATATATATATATATATATATATATATATATATATATATATATATATATATATATATATATATATATATATATATATATATATATATATATATATATATATATATATATATATATATATATATATATATATATATATATATATATATATATATATATATATATATATATATATATATATATATATATATATATATATATATATATATATATATATATATATATATATATATATATATATATATATATATATATATATATATATATATATATAATATATATATATATATATATATATATATATATATATATATATATATATATATATATATATATATATATATATATATATATATATATATATATATATATATATATATATATATATATATATATATATATATATATATATATATATATATATATATATATATATATATATATATATATATATATATATATATATATATATATATATATATATATATATATATATATATATATATATATATATATATATATATATATATATATATATATATATATATATATATATATATATATATATATATATATATATATATATATATATATATATATATATATATATATATATATATATATATATATATATATATATATATATATATATATATATATATATATATATATATATATATATATATATATATATATATATATATATATATATATATATATATATATATATATATATATATATATATATATATATATATATATATATATATATATATATATATATATATATATATATATATATATATATATATATATATATATATATATATATATATATATATATATATATATATATATATATATATATATATATATATATATATATATATATATATATATATATATATATATATATATATATATATATATATATATATATATATATATATATATATATATATATATATATATATATATATATATATATATATATATATATATATATATATATATATATATATATATATATATATATATATATATATATATATATATATATATATATATATATATATATATATATATATATATATATATATATATATATATATATATATATATATATATATATATATATATATATATATATATATATATATATATATATATATATATATATATATATATATATATATATATATATATATATATATATATATATATATATATATATATATATATATATATATATATATATATATATATATATATATATATATATATATATATATATATATATATATATATATATATATATATATATATATATATATATATATATATATATATATATATATATATATATATATATATATATATATATATATATATATATATATATATATATATATATATATATATATATATATATATATATATATATATATATATATATATATATATATATATATATATATATATATATATATATATATATATATATATATATATATATATATATATATATATATATATATATATATATATATATATATATATATATATATATATATATATATATATATATATATATATATATATATATATATATATATATATATATATATATATATATATATATATATATATATATATATA
>NC_056437.1:10352134-10472134 GCF_018296145.1 Oncorhynchus tshawytscha
GGATCATGTAGTAACCAAAAACGTGTTGAACAGGTTCTACAAAATATAACAGCTTTCAACACTCTTGGAATTCTCTCAACCATTTTCATGAGGATGTCACCTGGCTTTACCAGCCCCAGAAATTGCATCCCAAATAAATGCTTCACAGAGGTAAAGTTACAGACACATCTCAACATAAACTGTTCAGAAGAGACTGTGAATCAGGCCTTCGTGGTCACATTGCTGCAAAGAAACCACTACTTAAGGAGAAGAGACTTGCTTGGGTCAAGAAACACGACCAATGCACATTAAACAGGTGGAAATCTGTCATTTGGTCTGAGTCCAAATTTGAGATTTTTGGTTCCTGCATCAGATGACCTGGCCTCCACAATTATCCGACCTCAACCCAATTGAGATGGTTTTGAATTAGTTTGACCGCAGAGTGAAGGAAAAGCAGCCAACAAGTGCTCAGCATATGTGGGAACCCCTTCAAGACTGTTGGAAAAGCATTCCAGGTGAAGCTAGTTGAGGGAGTGCCAAGTGTGTGAAGTTGTCAAGGCAAAGGGTGGCTACTTTGAAGAATCCCAAATATAAAATATATTTTGATTTGTTTAACACTTTTTTTTTTTGGTTACTACATGATTCCATTTGTGTTATTTCATAGTGTAATGTCTTCACTATTATTCTACAATGTAGAAAACAGTTAAAAAAAAAAAAAAAACCCTGCAATAGTTTAGGTGTCAACTTTTGACTGGTTCAGGTAACAGGATAGATCATAAACAGTAGCAGCAGTGTATGTGATGAGTCAGTGCAAAAGAGGGTCAATGCAGAGAGTTCAGGTAGCTATTTGGTAAACTATTTATCAGTCTTATGACTTGGGGGTAGAAGCTGTTCAGAGTTCTGTTGGTTCCAGACTTCGTGCATCAGTACCACTTGCCATGCGGTTGCAGAGAGAACAGTCTATGGCTTTGGTGTCTGGAGTCTTTGACAATATTTAGGGCCTTCCGCTGACACTGCCTGTTATAGAGGTCCTGGGTGGCAGGGAGCTCAGACCCCGGTGATGTACTGGGCCGTACGTACTACCCTCTGTAGTGCCTTGCGGTTGGATGACAAGCAGTTGCAATACCAGGCGGCGATGCAGCCAGTCAAGATGCTGTCAAATAGTGCAGCTGTATAACGTTTTGTACTAGCGCGTGTGCACCCTCGCCTAGAGTTGATCCAGGGTTTGACCTGAGACCAAGGGAGAGAGCGGGTATTGGAGGCCCTGCCTGGCCTTGGGTGGAAAGACATTCCACAGAGTTTCCTGTTTAGTTGGAGCTACGCTTCTCTTACCCCGTCAGCCTCCCCTCGCCTGCCTGCCTTCTGCGCTCCGGAATACCTCTCTTAATGAAATGATGTGAGCTGTGAGGTCCGAGAGGAAACTTGGCTTGGGTCCCAATCCCAAATGGCACCCTATTCCCTACGTCATGCACTACTTTTGACCAGAGCCCTATGGGGGCCCTGGTTAAAAGTAGTGCATTTTATAAGGAATAGGGTGCCATTTGGGATGCTACCTTGGATGGATGTCTGTACTTAAGCATCAGTACCCTGTGTATCTCTGTGCTGCCTGCCTGTGTGGAGGATGCCAGTTGGCTAGCACCAGTTGGTTAGCACGGGCTGTTCACTTTAGTAATGTGTCAAATTAGTGCGAGTTCCACATGTATTACACATCAAAGACTGGAACAGGTTTGAAATGGGCAAGGCAAGCAAACGGGTCATGTGTCAGAAGAAATGATATGATCTAGGATCTCTGAGAAAAGCAACTAGTTGTAGCCAATATGAATGGCGTCTTGGCAGTTTTGCGTATCAAGACTTGGCCCTTACTAATATGTCTTTCACATAGGATTCACCGTATGTTGTCTGTAAAAACAACTGGGCTTATGTTCCCTTTTCAAACAGCCACATCTTTACCTCTTTCTTGTCGGCATTCACCTTTTTATATTGCCGTTGATTTGGCAGCAACTGAACAAGAGACATTCCACGCTGACCTCGGTAACCCACGCAATATTGACTCGGTCCACGCAACCTCGGTCCACGCAACCTCGGTCCACGCAACCTCGGTCCACGCAACCTCGGCCCACGCAACCTCGCACCCGGTCCAACCTCGGCCCACGCAACCTCGGTCCACGCAACCTCGGTCCACGCAACCTCGGTCCACGCAGCCTCGGTCCACGCAGCCTCGGTCCACGCTGCCTCGGTCCACGCAACCCCGGTCCACGCAACCCCGGTCCACGCACGGTCCACGCAACCCCGGTCCACGCAACCCCGGTCCACGCAACCCCGGTCCACGCAACCCCGGTCCACGCAACCCCGGTCCACGCGGTCCACCCCGGTCCACGCAACCCCGGTCCACGCAACCCCGGTCCACGCAACCCCGGTCCACGCAACCCCGGTCCACGCTACCTCGGTCCACGCTACCTCGTGGACTGTAGCTGTGCCGCAGCAAGGCAAATTGGTGCTGTGACATCGTTGTGGCAAAGGCAAAATTTTATCTAGCGGCACATCAAGGAGCCAATAGTGGGTCTCCCAAAATTGCTTTTGCCAACACTGAGGACAGAATGCAATGCACTGCTTTAATTTCTTCACATTAACAACAGTAAGTTAGCTTATAAATATTTTGCAAATAATGACCCTGTAATGTGTTAATTTTCATCTTTATGGTGAATTACAGTTGGCTACAGTTTAAATTAAAAATGTTGTCAGCCATGTTCTGGTTATTATGTGAGCTGGCTAGATATTTCGCTAATAAGCAAGCAACAAACACACATTGTCTATATTTGCTTTTAGTTGCCTGGCTTGCTAGATGTACATATTTTTTTCAAATACAGCAGGAGGTGTGCATACCATCCACGGCTTCCTAGTATAGTACTACATAATGTTCAGTCCCTGGACAATAAAGTAGACGGGCTCAGGGAGAGTGTCTCCTTCCAGAGAGACATCAGGGATTGTAAGATACTCTGTTTCATGGAATCATGGTTCTCCCTGGATATACAGTGCATTTGGAAAGTATTCAGACCCCTTCCCCTTTACCACATCTTGTTACATCAGGGGTGCCCTACCTTCTTTGACGTCAGATCTACTTTTTCATTTGCCAGCCTGATGAGATCTACCAGTCTTTAAATCTAAACCAACCAACAAAATGTATGAAACACAACACACCACTGAGTATGGACCTGCTGCTATGAATACTATTTGATACCCAAATATAATATGGACCAATAACATGTTTTACACAAATAAGTGCAACTCATTTAATTTCCTACCTTTTTTTTTTTAGTGTGACTTTTGGCATTGGGTGGAGGCAAGCTGTTTTTCATAGTCACGGCTGTAGCAGCTTGTTGCAGGTCTCATGCAGGCCACAAGGTGGTCATCAGTCATAGTAGGTCTGTACTTGGACTTTATCTTCATGTGAGACAATGCAGACTCAGAGGTAGGTTGATCCAAAAAGGGCTGATAAGTTGAGAGCACATCTTGTTATGTTGGGATACTTCCCCTCTAGCAGTAGCTCCCAGAACTCTTCCTTCATCTCAGTGGTTACCCTGGATTTAAGCTGAATGTCATTTTGAAGAGTGAGAACTTCAGTTTCTGCTATAGTTGTGTCCATCTGAAAAAGTGGTCCCATTTTTGAAGCAATGACTTCCACATTTATGTCTGTGCCAAACGGAACGCACAAATCAGTGACAATCGGCTCAAGTGATGCAAAGTCAGTGAAACGACTGTCGAAGTCCGATAGGATGCTCTGGACTTGCTCCACCTAACATCCACTGTCAAGCTGTGCTGTGTCCTTGTCCCTGACGTTCAGGGTCAGAATACATGTTGAAAGAAGTGCAGGTCCTTACGTTGCAGCTTGTAGTTTCCATTTAAAAGTGTTCACAGAGCTGATCATGTCAATTGACATGTTTTCTTTTTCCTTGCAGCTCTACATTCAATTTGTTAAGCATGTAAGTTAGGTCAGCGAGACAAGCTCAATCCAGGAGCCACTGTGTCCTCTAGCTGTGCTTGTTTTGCTTGTTTGGATACCTTGAGAAACCCCTTGATTTCAGGCAACAACTCACTGAATCTCCCTAAAAAATGTACCTAGACTCAGCCACCGCACATCCGTGTGCAGCAGCAGGTCTGTGTGCTCCGCTTCCGTCTCTTCTAAGTGAGCGTTAAATAGCCTCCGCTGTAGGCTTCTTGCTTGAATAGAACACACAATCTTCATCGCAGCATCCCATCACCTCTTACATGTTTAACATCCTCCTGCACAAAGCTTGCTGATGAATTACGCAGTGATCACTAAGAAAGTCTGGGAAAGAATCATCCCGTTTGCACAATGCAACGAACCCACTAGTGCGGCCTACTATAGCAGGTGCCCCATCGGTAGTCATGGAGACGGCTTACAAAAGGGAAGTTGGAATTTGTTAGCAAACTCCACGAAAGCTTGAAAAATATCTTCGACCCTTGTATGTCCTTTCAGTGGCGAAATGGCGAATAGTTCCTCCTTTTGTACTCGTGTTGTCAAATAACATTCTGATGAAAATGCATAACTGTGCCACATCTACCATATCTGTGGAGTCGTCAAACTGGAGGGAGTAACACTCGCAGTTGTCAATATCCTCCTTCAGTTGATCCTCGAGGTTCTCCACTATTCCCTCACATCTTCTTGTCACCGTATTTCTGGACAACTGAATGTCATTGACGGCAGCCATCATTTCAGTCTTATTCTTAGAATCTCCAAACAGCGAGTCTACAGCCTCATTAAATGCTTCCTTGATCATCTCCCCATCTTTGAATGACTTTTTATGCTTGGCAAGAACGCGATTCACACAATAAGATGCTATGGTTGCCGCCTTCCTTTTGCTCACAGGCCATGTGAAAATTGACTGCTGCGCTGCCAGTAGATTTTTTTTAGTTCCTGTACCTTCTTCGTAATTCAGTCTTCGCTGGAAAATCTCTTTCCTGGGTTTTGTGATTGGTTTTATATGTCGTTCTATGTTACCTTTGGGATAGCGATGCTATTGTGGCAGATGAGTCACACGCATTTTGAGTTTGACGAAAAAATAATCCTCCCATTCCTTGTAGAAATGATACGTTTCCAGTTGTTTTGTATCCTCCCCTTCACTCATTGCTGCTGTTGACCACACAACTTAAAAATAATCTAAGAACGAATCTAGCTACAAAGTTAGTTAGCTAGCTGCCTGCCTGGCATCTCCGTTACCTCGATTTGGAGTTGGCGGGCTGCATCTGACCGCGCTAACTAGGCCTACATCACTAAGTGGGCAGGACGGGTCATATTTTATGTAAATGGCTGTGAATGGAGGACTGTCATATTAAAACAAAGAGATTATAGGTATTGATTTGTGTGGCTGAATTCTAGTAGATGTATAATCATCTCGCGATCGACTGGTTGGGCACCTCTGCGTTACAGCCTTATTCCAAAATGGATTAAGTAAATGTTTTCCCTCATCAATCTAAACACAATACCCCATAATGACAAAAACAGTTTAGAAAAAATGTGCAAATGTATTAAACATTTCAAATCTACTTGAGGGGGGGAATACACGGCTGTGACGATGACCGAAGAGAATTCTCTCGGGAGGTAATGCGGTCGGCATTTGATTGTGAGGTGTTTTATGTCGGGTGAACAAAAGGGCTTGAGTTCCTGTAAATTTATAAAAAGTTACACCATGAGTAGTTAATCATGAAACCAATACCTCTGCCTTTCTTTTTCCCAGAGAGTTCTTTATTCCTGTCTGCGCGATGTACTGAGAACCCCGCTGGCTGTATGGATGGGGACAGTATAGTGCATTTGGAAATTTATTCAGACCCCTTGACTTTTTCCATGTTTTGTTAGGTTACAGCCTTATTCTACAATTAGTTCTTCCCTTCTCAATCTACACACAATACTCCAAAATGACAAATCAAAAACAGGTTCAGAAATTGTTGCTAATTTAAAATAAATTAAAGTATTCAGACTCTTTACTCAGTACTTTGTTGAAGCACCATTGGCAGTGATTACAGCCTCGATTCTTCTTGGGTATGACGCTACAAGCTTGGCACACCTGTATTTGGGGAGTTTCTCCCATTCTTCTCTGTAGATCCTCTCAAGATCTATCAGGTTGAATGGGGAGTGTCGCTGCACAGCTATTTTCAGGTCTCTCCAGAGATGTTCAATCGAGTTCAATTCTTTGCTCTGGCTGTGCCACTCAAGGACATTCTGAGACTTGTCCCGAAGCCACTCATGCATTGTCTTGGCTGTGTACTTAGGGTCGTTGTCCTGTTGGAAGGTGAACCTTCACCCCAGTCTGAGGTCCTGAACTCCCAGCAGGCTGTCATCTTCCTTTTATTGAGGAGTGGCTTCTGTCTGGCAATTCTACCATAACAGCCTGATTTGGTGGAGTGCTGTAGAGATGGTTGTCCTTCTGGAATGTTCTCCCATCTCCACAGAGGGACTCTGGAGCTCTGTCAGTGACCATCGGGTTCTTGGTCACCTCCCTGACCAAGGCCTTTTCCCCCGATTTCTCAGTTTGGCTGGGCGGCAAGCTCTAGAAAGAGTCTAGGTGGTTCCAAACTTCTTCCATTTAAAAATGATGGAGGCCACTGTGTTCTTGGACCTTCTATGCTGCAGAAATGTTTTGGTACCCTTCCCCAGATCCTTGCTTTTCTATAAACAGTTATGTGCCTTTTTCAAATCATGTCCAATCAATTGAATTTACCACAGGTGGACTCCAATCAAGTTGTAGAAACATCTCAAGGATGATCAATGGAAACAGGATGCACCTGAGCTCAATTTCAGGTCTCATAGCAAAGGGTCTGAAAACTTAAGGTATTTCAGTGTTGTATACATTTGCAAAAAATATCTAAAAACCTGTTTTCGCTTTGTCATTATAGGGTATTGTGTGTAGATTGCTGGGGGAGAAAAATATATTTGATCCATTTTAGAATAAGGCTGTAACGTAACAACATTGTGGAAAAAGTTGAGGGGTCTCAATACTTTCCTACTTTCCTTCGTATATATTTATACTCCGGAGTCCGACATTGCTCGTCCTAATATTTATACATTTCTTAATTATATTGTTGTGTAGTGTTACATATCACTGCACTGTTGGAGCTAAGAATACAGGCATTTCACTACACCTGCAATAGCATCTGCTAAATATGTGTATAAGACCATTAGATTTGATTTGAGCTGGGAGGATAGTTCAAGGATGTGTCCTAAATGTCTGTTTGTGCCCAGGTCAGAAGTAGTGCACTATAAAGGGGAAGGTTCCATTTGGTCTCAAAAACGCATAAAAATGTGTCAAAGGAAGTGACACGGCGTGTCTGATTCTGTGCCTTTTTGTAGCCCAATGCCCTGAAAATCCTCCTCCAAGAGATGGAGAAATGGTTCAGTTAACTTCCACTTTTTCTCTTGTGTTGTCATTACACGTCTGTCATTTTAAGAAGAGATTTATTGACATGACTTCATTCTTGTGTTCAAAGATGGATATCACCAGTGTATTTTTCAGTGTTAGAATAGGTCATTATTTGTCATTGGACTATAATAATTCAATGCAGACAAATACAGTAATTTCAAGAAAATGTTTTATATAATGCACACATTCCCCGCAGTCGCTTTTGTAAGTGATATAAAGGTCCCCCAAAGAGGAAAGTCTGCAAACAGAGATTACAAAATGTCTGCCGCCTGAGGTGCAAGATGCAGCAAATGGAATATAGCTGCTTGGCAGGGTGAGCTGTCTTGGCTGGCTGCTACACACACACCACAACACAGGCAGTGAAATTAAAATAATTCCCAAAGGTCTGTTATCAGACGGCCCTGACTATGCTCTCTCTCTCTGCTCTCCTTCCTCCTCTCTCTCTGCTCTCTCTTTGCTCTCCTTCCTCCTCTCTCTCTGCTCTCTCTTTGCTCTCCTTCCTCCTCTCTTCTGCTCTCTCTCTCTCTCTGCTCTCCCTCTCTGCTCTCCTTCCTCCTCTCTCTCTGCTCTCTCTTTGCTCTCCTTCCTCCTCTCTCTCTGCTCTCTCTTTGCTCTCCTTCCTCCCTCTCTCTCTGCTCTCTCTTTGCTCTCCTTCCTCCTCTCTCTGCGCTCTCTCTCTGCTCTCCTTCTGCTCTCCTCTCTCTCCGCTCTCTCTGCTCTCCTCCTCCTCTCTCTCTGCTCTCTCTCTCTGCTCTCCTTCCTCTCTCTCTCTCTGCGCTCTTTGCTCTCCTTCCTCCGCTCTCTTTGCTCTCTTTGCTCTCCTTCCTCCGCTCTCTTTGCTCTCCTGCGCTCTCTCCCTCCTCTCTCTCTGCGCTCTCTTTGCTCTCCTTCCTCCTCTCTCTCTGCTCTCCTTCCTCCGCTCTCTTTGCTCTCCTTCCTCCTCTCTCTCTGCTCTCTCGCTCTCTTTGCTCTTTCCTTCCTCCTCTCTCTCTGCGCTCTCTCTGCTCTCCTTCCTCCTCTCTCTCTGCTCTCTCTTTGCTCTCCTTCCTCCTCTCTCTCTGCTCTCTCTTTGCTCTCCTTCCTCCGCTCTCTTTGCTCTCCTTCCTCCTCTCTCTCTGCGCTCTCTTTGCTCTCCTTCCTCCGCTCTCTTTGCTCTCCTTCCTCCTCTCTCTCTGCTCTCCTTCCTCTCTCTCTCTCTGCGCTCTCTTTGCTCTCCTTCCTCCGCTCTCTTTGCTCTCCTTCCTCCTCTCTCTCTGCTCTCTCTTTGCTCTCCTTCCTCCTCTCTCTCCCCTGAAACTCTATAGGCCTGTTAAAATGAACAAAAGTTTAATTTAATGATGTAACTATTGGGCCAATAAAGGTATTTTTTTATATGTTATGTATGTTATGTATGTATTGTATGTATGTGTGTGTGTGTGTGTACACGTGTTTATACATGTGTGTGTAATACCTTAATTGGCCCAATAGTGTGTATGTATATATAATATATATTCAAAAAAATAAAGGGAACACTTAAACAACACAATGTAACTCCAAGTCAATCACACTTCTGTGAAATCAAACTGTCCACTTAGGAAGCAACACTGATTGACAATAAATTTCACATGCAGTTGTGCAAATGGAATAGACAACAGCTGGAAATTATAGGCAATTAGCCAGACACCCCCAATAAAGGAGTGGTTCTGCAGGTGGGACCACAGACCACTTCTCAGTTCCTATGTTTCCTGGCTGATGTTTTGGTCACTTTTGAATGCTGGCGGTGCTTTCTCTCTAGTGGTAGCATGAGACGGAGTCTACAACCCACACAAGTGGCTCAGGTAGTGCAGCTCATCCAGGATGGCTCATCAATGCGAGCTGTGGCAAGAAGGTTTGCTGTGTCTGTCAGCGTAGTGTCCAGAGCATGGAGGCGCTACCAGGAGACAGGCCAGTACATCAGGAGACAGGAGGGCAATTTGGAATGGAGGGAGGGAGAGGCAGAATTTTATATATGAAATCCTGCCCACCCCCCTCCATTCCAAATTCTCATGTGTCAGACGGTCGTCAATCAGTGCCAGTTTTCCTCAATAACAATTAAAGAGTGTTATTTGTGCTGAAGAAAACATGGTCCCTTTTAAGAAACCAAATAATAAAAAGAAATCAACTGTTTCCCTTCCTGCCCAGAGACGATGACATCTCTATCACATGTTTCACCGTGAGCTGACTGGAGACGGCAGACAGAAACAGTGATTTTGTGTTGCCCTACATTGAGCGTTCTGTGTCTCTGCTTAATGTATTGCTTTTGGACAGAGACTTAACAAGCATCAATAAGCAGAGAGGGGTTGTGGGCTACACAGTGAGGGTTAAGAGGTCGTCGGGATCTGGAATTCCTCTCCGCCTCTGTGTCGCCCTGCCAACCCCACATTGTGACCTGGCCATGGAGCATCACGATCATGTGCAGAGAGTAGAGACGTGACCGAAACAGAACACGCATTGTGATGCGTGTCCCTCTCAGCTCAACCCAGTGTAGGGAGGTCTGAATTTCAGAACTTCAGAACTCATGTGTGTATGACATGCTCTGTCCCTATCCAAACACCAGCAGCATACCACGCTGCATCCCACGGCTGGCTTGCTTCTGAAGCTAAGCAGGGTTGGTCCTGGTCAGTTCCTGGATGGGAGACCAGATGCTGCTGGAAGTGGTGTTAGAGGGCCAGTAGGAGGCACCTTTTCCTCTGGTCTAAAAATATTTAAAAATGCCCCAGGGCAGTAATTGGGGACATTGCCCTGTGTAGAGTGTTGTCTTTCCAATGTTGCATTAAACGGGTTTCCTGACTCTGTGGTCACTAAAGATCCCATGCCACTTATCGTAGGGGTGGTAACCCTGGTGTCCTGGCTAAATTCCCAATCTGGCCCTCATACCATCATGGTCAAATAATCATCCCCAGCTTCCAATTGGCTCATTCATCCCCCCTCCTCCCCCTTGTAACTATTCCCCAGGTCGTTGCTGTAAATGAGAACGTGTTCTCAGTCAACTTCCCTGGTCAAATACATATAGATGTGTATATATATTATAACAGGCTTTCTTGCTCTCAATGACTTATGACTTCTCTTTCCTTGGCCTAGCTGGGGGAGATGTGCTGAGCATACTCTGATCAGTCTGGCCCTTTCTACCTGTTAGTCTGGTCCTCCCCCCTGTCTATCTACAGTCTGCTGCCATGAGTCTGCTGCCTGAGTCTGGCTTTGCTCTTCTGCTCACATAACACAAGGTTATACTATGAGAGAGACCATACTACAGTGTTTCTTATCAAGTCGCTGGGTAGCTAGAGTTCACTAAAGACGCAGGTCTTTATATGTAGTACACGTGATATTGTCATACCGAACTTGATCCTCAACTGATTTTATCAGCTATACCCTGTCTGTCGGCTACCTGAGCAGTTCTGCATGGAAGAGAGGGACAAAATTCCTCCACAGCGACGTGAGACTGGTCAACAACTACAGGAAGAGTTTGGTTGGAGTCGTTGCAGCTTAAGGAGTCACAACCAGTTATTGATTGTAAAGGTGGAATTACTTTTCACACAGGGGAATTTGGTGTTGCATAACTTTGTTAATTAAAGAAATTAAGTATTTGTTTCCTTTCTCTAATATTAGGTTTTGGTTGAAGATCTGATTTAACATTCAGTATCAGAAAAGGAGGAAAATACTTTTTCACAGCACTTTGTTACCGTGTTCCTGTAGGCTTTATGTTACCGTGTTCCTGTAGGCTTTATGTTACCGTGTTCCTGTAGGCTTTATGTTACCGTGTTCCTGTAGGCTTTATGTTACCGTGTTCCTGTAGGCTTTATGTTACCGTGTTCCTGTAGGCTTTATGTTACCGTGTTCCTGTTAGGCTTTATGTTACCGTGTTCCTGTAGGCTTTATGTTACCGTGTTCCTGTAGGCTTTATGTTACCGTGTTCCTGTAGGCTTTATGTTACCGTGTTCCTGTAGGCTTTATGTTACCGTGTTCCTGTAGGCTTTATGTTACCGTGTTCCTGTAGGCTTTATGTTACCGTGTTCCTGTAGGCTTTATGTTACCGTGTTCCTGTAGGCTTTATGTTACCGTTTTCCTATCAAGTCTGGTCTGAATGAGGCTGGAGAGAAACCTTACGTTTCTCATCAAATGTTTATTTTTTTATTTTAATCTGCACCGATGACAGTTTTTGAAAAATGCTATTCCAGCAAAAAATAATGCTGTCTGCTGAGTCTGAAAGCTGCTCAGGGAGATCACGTCTATCTATAAACAAAATACTGCTGTCTGAAAGCTGCCCAGGGAGATAACGTCTGTCTATAAACAAAATACTGCCGTCTGCTGAGTCTGAAAGCTGCTCAGGGAGATAACGTCTGTCTATAAACAAAATACTGCAGTCTGAAAGCTGCCCAGGGAGATAACGTCTGTCTATAAACAAAATACTGCCGTCTGCTGAGTCTGAAAGCTGCTCAGGGAGATAACGTCTGTCTATAAACAAAATACTGCCGTCTGCTGAGTCTGAAAGCTGCTCAGGGAGATAACGTCTATCTATAAACAAAATACTGCCGTCTGAGTTGGAATATCGAAAAGGGTATTTTTTTTCTATTTCCTAAAACTCTTACATTATGATGGAAAGAGGCACAACAGATTCTCATGCAAACCCCAAATCTAACATTAGTCTAAATATTGACATTTTTCCCCTCTAGCTTTGATGACTAAGTATACTGGAGTTGAGACAGTCACCTGGTAACCATCTGGAAGCTGGATTACAGCTAATGATATCCTATAGGAAAACAACAGTAGCTAAACATGCAACTCTGCCCCTCGTTCTCCCCCCCTCTCTTCCTCTCCCTCCCTCCCACTTTCCTTTGAGTCCCTGGCTCAGAGTGTTCTCTGGAGTTACCCACTTAAATCCTGAATGAAGCAGACTTATTGGGAATGGACATTTGGCACTAATCAGTATTTATTTCCCATTGAAGCAATTGGACATTGATTGGATGGCCATGTTGTGTTGGCCTCTTCAACTGACCTGGAATCAGGGACATTGATTGGATGGCCATGTTGTGTTGGCCTCTTCAACTGACCTGGAATCAGGGACATTGATTGGATGGCCATGTTGTGTTGGCCTCTTCAACTGACCTGGAATCAGGGACATTGATTGGATGGCCATGTTGTGTTTGGCCTCTTCAACTGACCTGGAATCAGGGACATTGATTGGATGGCCATGTTGTGTTGGCCTCTTCAACAGACCTGGAATCAGGGACATTGATTAGTTACAGTTTGTGTTAAAAATATTGAGTAATTTAAAGTGAAACAGTGCATCCCGAATGGGTGGAGGCAGTAAACAATGTACCAGTAGCTGTAGCTGTGATCTACAACCTGATAGCAATATGTTTTGGACTACCAAGACATGTATTGGTGAATTATATGAATCATGCATTGAACTGCATCCATCTATTCTACCAACAATGCCTTAGTGTACGTCATGGAACGCTGAGTCAAATAGAAACTATTTTTAAAACCTCTTATAAAGTTGGTTTTGTAACATAAACTGGGAATTTGAATTTGATATTGACTACTAATTAAAATGCTGAAAGTTCCACTTTTAGAGTTCAAACCTCCCAGACAGACTGTGTTATTAAATGTGTAACTACAAGTAGTGTGATGGTGTTTCAGTGCAGGTGAACGGCTCAGTGCTCTGTGTGTGTCTCTGTTACGCCAAGTATAATCCCTGTGTTTCTGGGGGCTGTGGGGCTTCATACACAATACACACTCTCTCTCTCTTGTTCTGTCCAACTCTCTCTCTCGCGCTCTCGCTTTCTGTCTTGCTCTGTCCAACTCTCTCTCTCGTGCTCTGTCTCTTTCTGTCTTGCTCTGTCCAACTCTCTCTCTCGCTCTCTCTTTCTGTCTTGCTCTGTCCAACTTTCTGTCTTGCTCTCCAACTCTCCCTCGCTCTGTCTCTTTCTGTCTTGCTCTGTCCAACTCTCTCTCTCGCTCTCTCTTTCTGTCTTGCTCTGTCCAACTCTCTCTCTCCCTCGCTCTGTCTCTTTCTGTCTTGCTCTGTCCAACTCTCTCTCTCTCGCGCTCTGTCTCTTTCTGTCTTGCTTTGTCCAACTCTCTCTCGCTCTGTCTCTTTCTGTCTTGCTCTGTCTCTTTCTGTCTTGCTCTGTCCAACACACACTCTCTCTCTTGCTCTGTCTCTTTCTGTCTTGCTCTGTCCAACTCTCTCTCTCTCTGCTGGCCCAGGGGACTCGGGGAGGGAAGGAACCCAAGTCTGTTCAATTCAGATCCAGGTCATTCAGAAAGAAATGGAACTTTCCAGACCTCTGAGCCCAGACTCTCTGGAAAGTTTCACTTCTTTCTGAATGGATCTGAACTGAACAGACCTGGGTTCCTTCCCTCCCAGAGTCCCCTGGGCCCCTTCCCTCCCAGAGTCCCCTGGGCCAGCACAGAGAGAGAGTACAGACTGAACAGACCTGGGTTCCTTCCCTCCCAGAGTCCCCTGGGCCAGCACAGAGAGAGAGTACAGACTGAACAGACCTGGGTTCCTTCCCTCCCAGAGTCCCCTGGGCCAGCAGAGAGAGAGTACAGACTGAACAGACCTGGGTTCCTTCCCTCCCAGAGTCCCCTGGGCCAGCACAGAGAGAGAGTACAGACTGAACAGACCTGGGTTCCTTCCCTCCCAGAGTCCCCTGGGCCAGCAGAGAGAGTACAGACTGAACAGACCTGGGTTCCTTCCCTCCCAGAGTCCCCTGGGCCAGCAGAGAGAGAGTACAGACTGAACAGACCTGGGTTCCTTCCCTCCCAGAGTCCCCTGGGCCAGCAGAGAGAGTACAGACTGAACAGACCTGGGTTCCTTCCCTCCCAGAGTCCCCTGGGCCAGCAGAGAGAGAGTACAGACTGAACAGACCTGGGTTCCTTCCCTCCCAGAGTCCCCTGGGCCAGCAGAGAGAGAGTACAGACTGAACAGACCTGGGTTCCTTCCCTCCCAGAGTCCCCTGGGCCAGCACAGAGAGAGAGTACAGACTGAACAGACCTGGGTTCCTTCCCTCCCAGAGTCCCCTGGGCCAGCACAGAGAGAGAGTACAGACTGAACAGACCTGGGTTCAAATATGAATTGAAGTCATTTCCAAACCTTTAGCTTGATTGAGCAACGAAACTAATCACCTGAGAAGTGAAACCCTCATCTGTCACTGTAAAGCAAACAGTAAAAGGATTTGTGTCGATGAAGGGGTTGAGACGGGTTGAGACATGGATTGTGTATCTGTACCATTCAGAGGGTAAATGGGCAAGACCCAAATATTTAAGTTCCTGTCCACAGGGTATGGTAGTAGGTGCCAGGCGCAACGGTTTGGGTCAAGAAATGCAATGCTGCTGGGTTTTTCACACTCAAAACAGTTTCCCGTGTCTATTAAGCAAGCTCCCACCACCCAAAGGACATCCAGCCAACTTGGAGTCAACATGGGGACAGTATCCCTGTGGAACGCTTTCGACTCAAGCATCCATGTCCCAATGAGTTGAGGCTGTTCTGAGGGCCAACGGGATGAAACTCAATATTACATGTTTTGTATTGAATTGTGTTACTGGTGACAAGCATCAGCATCACACTTGTGTGACTGTAAAGCCTACGAGTATTGGGTGTGTTTATATGGCTCTTCTCCCTCGCTCTCTCTCTCATATTGGTGACTGGAGCTGTCAGTCAAAGTGATGCAGGGGGAATCTGAAAGAACACTGTGATGGAAAACATCTGACGTGGTTCTGCCCGACCCTGGCTGGCTCCTCTGGCGCTGCGGCACGCCTGATTTCTGATGACTGAAGTGCGATTAAAGTGTGGGGCTGAGGGCGTCTGCCTGCCCCAGCAGGGTGGGGGATTAAAGTGTCTGTAGTAGAGGGCGACCGATTTATGATTTTTCAACACCGATACGGATTATTGGAAGACCCAAAAAGCCGATACCGATTAATCGGACAATTTAAAAATAAAAAAAAGTAATTTATTTGTAATAATGACAATTACAACCATACTGAATGAACACTTATTTTAACTTGATATAATACATCAATAAAATCAATTTAGCCTCAAGTAAATAATGGAACATGTTCAATTTGGTTTAAATTATGCAAAAACAAAGTGTTTTGAGAAGTAAAAGTGCAATATGTGCTATGTAAGAAAGCTAACGTTTCAGTTCCTTGCTCAGAACATGAGAACATATGAAAGCTGGTGGTTCCTTTTAACATGAGTCTTCAATATTCCCAGGTAAGAAGTTTTAGTTTGTAGTTATTATAGGAATTATAGGACTATTGCCCTCTATACCATTTGTATTTCATTAACCTTTGACTGTTGGATGTTCTTATAGGCACTTTAGTATTGCCAGTGTAACAGTATAGCTTCCGTCCCTCTCCTCGCTCCTCCCTGGGCTCGAACCAGGAACACAACGACAACAGCCACCCTCGAAGCAGCGTTACCCATGCAGAGCAAGGGGAACAACTACTAGAAGGCTGAGGGAGTGACGTTTGAAATGCTATTAGCGCGCGCTAACCAGCTAGCCATTTCACTTCGGTTACACCAGCCTCATCTCGGGAGTTGATAGGCTTGAAGTCATGCTTGACGCACAACAAAGAGCTGCTGGCAAAACGCACAAAAGTGCTGTTTGAATGAATGTTTACGTGCCTGATTCTGCCTACCACCGCTCAGTCAAATACTTAGATACTTGTATGCTCAGTCAGATTATATGCAACGCAGGACACGCTAGATAATATCTAGTAATATCATCAACCATGTGTAGTTAACTAGTGATTATGATTGATTGTTTTTTATAAGATAAGTTTAATGCTAGCTAGCTACTTACCGTGGCTTACTTGTGGAGTGCAACGAGAGCGAGGCAGGTCGTTATTGCGTTGGACTAGTTAACGGTAAGGTTGCAAGATTGGATCCCCCGAGCTGACAAGGTGAAAATCTGTCGTTCTGCCCCTGAACAGGCAGTTAACCCACCGTTCCTTTTTATTTATTTATTTTATTTCACCTTTATTTAACCAGTTAACCCACTGTTCCTTTTTTTATTTTACCTTTTTTTATTTCACCTTTATTTAACCAGGTAGGCTAGTTGAGAACAAGTTCTCATTTACAACTGCGACCTGGCCAAGATAAAGCATAGCAGTGTGAGCAGACAACACAGAGTTACACATGGAATAAACAATTAACAAGTCAATAACACAGTAGAAAACAAAGGGGGAGTCTATATACAATGTGTGCAAAAGGCATGAGGAGGTAGACGAATAGTTACAATTTTGCAGATTAACACTGGAGTGATAAATGATCAGATGGTCATGTACAGGTAGAGATATTGGTGTGCAAAAGAGCAGAAAAGTAAATAAATAAAAACAGTATGGGGATGAGGTAGGTGAAAATGGGTGGGCTATTTACCAATAGACTATGTACAGCTGCAGCGATCAGTTAGCTGCTCAGATAGCTGATGTTTGAAGTTGGTGAGGGAGATAAAAGTCTCCAACTTCAGCGATTTTTGCAATTCGTTCCAGTCACAGGCAGCAGAGAACTGGAACGAAAGGCGGCCAAATGAGGTGTTGGCTTTAGGGATGATCAGTGAGTTACACCTGCTGGAGTGCGTGCTACGGATGGGTGTTGCCATCGTGACCAGTGAACTGAGATAAGGCGGAGCTTTACCTAGCATGGACTTGTAGATGACCTGGAGCCAGTGGGTCTGGTGACGAATATGTAGCGAGGGCCAGCCGACTAGAGCATACAAGTCGCAGTGGTGGGTGGTATAAGGTGCTTTAGTGACAAAACGGATGGCACTGTGATATACTGCATCCAGTTTGCTGAGTAGAGTGTTGGAAGCCATTTTGTAGATGACATCGCCGAAGTCGAGGATTGGTAGGATAGTCAGTTTTACTAGGGTAAGCTTGGCGGCGTGAGTGAAGGAGGCTTTGTTGCGGAATAGAAAGCCGACTCTTGATTTGATTTTTGATTGGAGATGTTTGATATGAGTCTGGAAGGAGAGTTTGCAGTCTAGCCAGACACCTAGGTACTTATAGATGTCCACATATTCAAGGTCGGAACCATCCAGGGTGGTGATGCTAGTCGGGCATGCGGGTGCAGGCAGCGATCGGTTGAAAAGCATGCATTTGGTTTTACTAGCGTTTAAGAGCAGTTGGAGGCCACGGAAGGAGTGTTGTATTGCATTGAAGCTTGTTTGGAGGTTAGATAGCACAGTGTCCAATGACGGGCCGAAAGTATATAGAATGGTGTCGTCTGCGTAGAGGTGGATCAGGGAATCGCCCGCAGCAAGAGCAACATCATTGATATACACAGAGAAAAGAGTCGGCCCGAGAATTGAACCCTGTGGCACCCCCATAGAGACTGCCAGAGGACCGGACAGCATGCCCTCCGATTTGACACACTGAACTCTGTCTGCAAAGTAATTGGTGAACCAGGCAAGGCAGTCATCCGAAAAACCGAGGCTACTGAGTCTGCCGATGAGAATATGGTGATTGACAGAGTCGAAAGCCTAGGCCGTCATTGAAAATAAGAATGTGTTCTAAATTAACTGACTTGCCTAGTTAAATAAATATTAAATAAAGGTGTAAAAAAAATCATTAATCGGCCATTCCGTTTAATCGGTCGACCTCTAGTCTGTAGGGAGGGCGTCTGCCTGCCCCAGAGTTAGGGTTTCCAGTTTTTCCTGTGCAGATGCTGCTGATGGGAAGATAACAGTAACACTGCAGAGAGAGCCTGTGTTCATGCTGCAGAGAGAGCCTGTGTTCATGCTGCAGAGAGAGCCTGTGGTCACGCTGCAGAGAGAGCCTGTGGTCATGCTGCAGAGAGAGCCTGTGGTCACGCTGCAGAGAGAGCCTGTGGTCATGCTGCAGAGAGAGCCTGTGGTCATGCTGCAGAGAGAGCCTGTGGTCACGCTGCAGAGAGAGCCTGTGGTCACACACAGTCACGTAGAGTAGACCAGAAGAACCTCTATCAAATAAAAATACTTCTGTGCAAGGGTGTTTTTATTTACAGAGTGAATCCCAGGGTGTTTATTTACAGAGTGAATCCCAGGGTGTTTATTTACAGAGTGAATCCCAGGGTGTTTATTTACAGAGTGAATCCCAGGGTGTTTATTTACAGAGTGAATCCCAGGTGTTTATTTACAGGGTGAATCCCAGGGTGTTTATTTACAGAGTGAATCCCAGGGTGTTTATTTACAGAGTGAATCCCAGGGTGTTTATTTACAGGGTGAATCCCAGGGTGTTTATTTACAGGGTGAATCCCAGGTTGTTTATTTACAGGGTGAATCCCAGGGTGTTTATTTACAGAGTGAATCCCAGGGTGTTTATTTACAGAGTGAATCCCAGGGTGTTTATTTACAGAGTGAATCCAGAAGAAAAACAACAGTACTGCCATCCAAAGTAACCATTATGGGGACAGCTAAAACACAACGCTGCCCCATCACCAGCTCCATACAATATGGTTCCCCCCTTGAACTGAGAGAGAGGCTCCTTTTGTAGGGGAAGACCCCCCCATCAGAACATACCCAGCACTAATTCATTAAGCAATTCCCTTCGTCAAAGTCTAAATTTTCCACTCAGCTAAACATACTGAATTATATACATTACAACACGTTTCTCATGATACAATATATACCAATATAACATATTGACACAATCCCACCCCTACTGATATGGAGTAAGAACAGAGTGTGCAATGTCTGTACTAAGAGAAGTTAACTGTCGACCCGCATTGTTAACGTAGCTGATAACAGAGCACGAATGTGTGTGTGTCAGTGTGCCAAACGCTGCCCCGCGGCCAATGATGGACTTCTCCGTCTCACACACACACACACAGTAACACTGCAGGCGTTTAAACTCACATTCGACACTCATTCACACCCGCAATGCCAACTCACCTTGCCTGACGACTCACCTTGAATTGAATTCCGGTGCTCCATCGATCGCTACATACATTTAGTCTGAAACGGCCACCCTACAGTATAAGTATTTTGTGTGACTTTAAAATGAGGACATTGTGAAATGTTTTATCAGCGATTGGATCATCTCTATCAAATCTAACCAATTAGAGTTGAATTTCATATAGGCCGGCTCTGGCCCAACCCATTGGTTTCTGGGACAAATCAGTGGTTAGAATGTGTTCGCATTCTAGAAATCGTCGGGGAGAAAAGCAAATCCAGACTCACTGTGGAGAAGAAACGTCAGTTGGCCTGGAGCAATGTAGATGGGTTGCCAGGCAACCAACCCACCACATACATATTCAAATATATTATATATTACCATTTTATCCACATATTACTCAGACGTACACACACGCTATGCACACACCTTATCAACACTTTTACACACACACCCTTCCTCTGCCTTCCTCCTCCTCCTCACACTTGTAGTTCAGTATCTGTAACCAAGGCAACACCAGACAGACGGACCAGTCTTGACTGACAACAACCATACTGTACCACTGTTTAATGGATGAAGTAGTGGCTGTAGACTGCACACTCTGTTGGTGTACTGTGACTTGCTTTAGATGAGTGTTTGCTAGTTCTCTCTCTGTCTGCAGGGTTTCCTGCCCCTGCCTAATGAAGCAGAGATCGCACACACCAAAACGCTCTTCCGACGCAGGAGGAACGACCGACGGTAAGCACACACACACACACACACACACACACTCCTCTCCAGGAGCGTTGTTGCAGCGCTGATGAAACACTGTCAGCCCAGAACCCTTAACTCTTCTCTCCAGCCAAAGTAATGTAAAAGCAGGAATTCTCCTGGTCCCAGACTCTCTTGCACATAGACAGAAAAGTCTTCTGGTCTGTGTGTCTGAGTCTAATTGTCTGTGTCTCAAAGGTTTTTAGTATTGCACTATATAGGGAATAGGGTGCAATTTTGGATTCGAATGCTGTCATCCCCAAACACTGGTGACTGTCGACATCAGCCTCTCTTGAGTTCTCTCTCTCACTGCAGCGTTCATCGTTCCTTCACTCAATTAAATGAGTTTAATCGCAGTTTAATCTGCTTAAAATGTCTCCCGCTGCATGACGTCAGTGGAACGTTCTCCCCTGTTGCTAAGAAACAACGGAGAAAGAAAATATTTGGGTGTCTGACTGTGAAAAGAGGAAAGTTGAGCCAGAGAGAGAGAGAGAGAGAGAGAGAGAGATATTTTACTGACTCTTTCTTCTCTTCTATTTCTCTCTGTTCTTCCCTTTTTTAAGCTGCGTTAGGTAATTGATTTCAAACAGTGATTGTGTGCTTTGTTGTTGTTGTGGGTTAAATAGCTGGGGTTAGATTGTAAAGTTGCCTGTGGTTTGTCTTGTACTACTGCAATGGTCGTATGAGGTAGTTGTTGCTGAACATGAAGGCTACGATTTGACTTTTTAAAGATTGACTGATGATAATACTGCAGTTCTATGGCTCTGGGTTGTACGGCGTACCGTATGTGCCTTCTCCAAATACCCTCGGTATTATTTTCCAAATCCGTTTTGAATAAAAGTGAATATTAGTACTATTTTGACAAATACTTACGGTCAACCTGTGAACTATATAAAGTAGGTATCTTTAATCATTTCATCTGTTATTTTTTATAATGAAACTTGACAGTACCAGTTTCCCAAAACAACTTAATGACACGTGTGTTTTTAAAATGTTTTTATATTTTTTATATATATATTTTTTTTATACAAAGAACCACAATTAGTCAAACGTGAGGCGCGTCACTCCTGCAGCGCAACTTACATGAGGTGATCATGTTTAGGGTCATGAATAACCAACACCCAGTCGCCCATTACCTTGTCTTCCGTGACTAGAAGAAGAGGTGTTAATGTCTTTGAAAGAGGGGTCTCAATGGAGCACAGGGGGTTTAAAGTGTGTGTGTGTGTGTGTGTGTGTGTGTGTGTGTGTGTGTGTGTGTGTGTGTGTTAGTGCACAGATCTCAACTCAATTGTTATGGGAGATTCTGGAGCGGTGCCTGAGACAGAGTTTTCCACCACCTTTTAACAAAACACGGGTCATAATTATTTGTTGGCCGAACTGTTCGGACGCTACAGACCATTTTGTGAGAATTACCGATTTTTCGGGATGTCTCATGGTCTGACGAACACCGCTCTGACTCTGTCACCGTTCACCACAGATGCAGAGTGTTACATCAGGGTTGTGGTGGATTGAGACACATCCAATGTAAAAAACTACTTAGACTAGTAGGGGAAGAGGTAGAGAGAGAGAGCGAGTAGTAGTAGGGGAAGAGGTAGAGAGAGACAGTAGTAGTAGGGGAAGAGGTAGAGAGAGACAGTAGTAGTAGGGGAAGAGGTAGAGAGAGAAGAGGTAGAGAGAGACAGTAGTAGTAGTAGGGAAGAGGTAGAGAGAGGTAGAGTAGGGAAGAGAGAGAGAGTAGTAGTAGGGGAAGAGGTAGGAGAAGTAGTAGTAGGGGAAGAGGTAGAGACAGACAGTAGTAGTAGGGAAGAGGTAGAGAGAGACAGTAGTAGTAGGGGAAGAGGTAGAGGAGAGACACAGTAGTAGTAGGGGAAGAGGTAGAGAGAGAGAGGAGTAGTAGGGGAAGAGGTAGAGAGAGACAGTAGTAGTAGGGGAAGAGGTAGAGAGAGACAGTAGTAGTAGTAGGGGAAGAGGTAGAGAGAGACAGTAGTAGTAGGGGTAGAGAGAGAGAGTAGTAGTAGTAGGGGAAGAGGTAGAGAGAGAGAGAGACAGTAGTAGTAGTAGGGAAGAGGGAAGAGTAGAGTAGAGGGGAAGAGGAGAGAGAGACAGTAGTAGTAGTAGGGGAGAGAGACAGTAGTAGGGGGAAGAGGTAGAGAGACAGTAGTAGTAGGGAAGAGGTAGAGAGAGACAGTAGTAGTAGGGGAAGAGGTAGAGAGAGACAGTAGTAGTAGGGAAGAGGTAGAGAGAGACAGTAGTAGTAGTAGGGAAGAGGTAGAGAGAGACAGTAGTAGTAGGGGAAGAGGTAGAGAGAGACAGTAGTAGTAGGGGAAGAGGTAGAGAGAGAGACAGTAGTAGTAGTAGTAGTAGGGAAGAGGTAGAGAGAGACAGTAGTAGTAGGGAAGAGGTAGAGAGAGACAGTAGTAGGGGTAGGGAGAGAGACAGTAGTAGTAGGGGAAGAGGTAGAGAGAGACAGTAGTAGGGGAAGAGGTAGAGAGAGACAGTAGTAGTAGGGGAAAGTAGAGAGAGACAGTAGTAGTAGTAGGGGAAGAGGTAGAGAGAGACAGTAGTAGTAGGGGAAGAGGTAGAGAGAGACAGTAGTAGTAGTAGGGGAAGAGGTAGAGAGAGACAGTAGTAGTAGGTAGTAGTAAGGGAAGGTAGAGAGACAGTAGTAGTAGGGGAAGTAGTAGTAGTAGTAGGGGAAGAGGTAGAGAGAGACAGTAGTAGTAGGGGAAGAGGTAGAGAGAGACAGTAGTAGTAGGGGAAGAGGTAGAGAGACAGTAGTAGTAGGGAAGAGGTAGAGAGAGAGTAGTAGTAGTAGGGAAGAGGTAGAGAGAGAGTAGTAGTAGTAGGGAAGAGAGAGAGAGAGAGACAGTAGTAGTAGTAGGGGAAGAGGTAGAGAGAGACAGTAGTAGTAGGGGAAGAGGTAGAGAGAGACAGTAGTAGTAGGGAAGAGGTAGAGGTAGAGAGTAGTAGGGGAAGAAGTAGTAGTAGTAGTAGTAGTAGGGGAAGAGGTAGAGAGACAGTAGTAGTAGTAGTAGTAGGGGAAGAGGTAGAGAGAGACAGTAGTAGTAGTAGGGGGAAGAGGTAGAGAGAGAGAGAGTAGTAGTAGGGGAAGAGGTAGAGAGAGACAGTAGTAGTAGGGAAGAGGTAGAGAGACAGTAGTAGTAGTAGTAGTAGTAGGGAAGAGGTAGAGAGACAGTAGTAGTGGTAGGGAAGAGGTAGAGAGAGAGAGTAGTAGTAGGGGAAGAGGTAGAGAGAGTAGTAGTAGGGGAAGAGGTAGAGAGAGAGTAGAGACAGTAGTAGTAGTAGTAGTAGGGGAAGAGGTAGAGAGACAGTAGTAGTAGTAGTAGTAGACAGGTAGAAGAGGTAGAGGTAGAGACAGTAGTAGTAGTAGGGAAGAGGTAGAGAGAGTAGTAGTAGTAGGTAGAGGGAAGAGAGTAGAGAGAGAGACAGTAGTAGTAGTAGTAGTAGTAGGGAAGAGGTAGAGACAGTAGTAGTAGTAGTAGGGGAAGAGGTAGAGAGAGAGTAGTAGTAGGGAAGAGGTAGAGAGACAGTAGTAGTAGGGGAAGAGGTAGAGAGAGTAGTAGACAGTAGTAGTAGTAGGGGAAGAGGTAGAGAGAGAGTAGTAGTAGTAGGGGAAGAGGTAGAGAGAGAGTAGTAGTAGGGAAGAGGTAGAGAGAGTAGTAGTAGTAGTAGGGAAGAGGTAGAGAGAGTAGAGAGGGGAAGAGGTAGAGAGAGAGAGAGTAGAAGAGTAGAGAGAGTAGTAGGGGGGAAGAGGTAGAGAGAGAGACAGTAGTAGTAGTAGGGAAGAGGTAGAGAGAGACAGTAGTAGTAGGGGAAGAGGTAGAGAGAGACAGTAGTAGTAGGGAAGAGGTAGGAGAGAGAGTAGTAGGGGAAGAGGTAGAGAGAGACAGTAGTAGTAGGGAAGAGGTAGAGAGAGACAGTAGTAGTAGGGGAAGAGGGAAGAGAGAGAGACAGTAGGGAAGTAGTAGGGGAAAGAGGTAGAGAGAGACAGTAGTAGTAGGGGAAGAGGTAGAGAGAGACAGTAGTAGTAGGGAAGAGGTAGAGAGAGACAGTAGTAGTAGTAGGGGAAGAGGTAGAGAGAGACAGTAGTAGTAGTAGGGGAAGAGGTAGAGAGAGTAGTAGTAGGGGAAGAGGTAGAGAGAGAGAGAGACAGTAGTAGTAGTAGTAGTAGTAGGGAAGAGGTAGAGAGAGAGGTAGTAGTAGTAGGGGAAGAGGTAGAGAGAGAGACAGTAGTAGTAGGGGAAGAGGTAGAGAGAGACAGTAGTAGTAGGGGAAGAGGTAGCGAGAGACAGTAGTAGTAGTAGTAGTAGTAGTAGGGGAAGAGGTAGAGAGAGACAGTAGTAGTGGTAGGGGAAGAGGTAGAGAGAGAGAGAGTAGTAGTAGGGGAAGAGGTAGAGAGAGTAGTAGTAGGGGAAGAGGTAGAGAGAGAGAGAGACAGTAGTAGTAGTAGTAGTAGTAGGGGAAGAGGTAGAGAGAGAGAGAGACAGTAGTAGTAGTAGGGGGGAAGAGGTAGAGAGAGACAGTAGTAGTAGTAGGGGAAGAGGTAGAGAGAGACAGTAGTAGTAGGGGGAAGAGGTAGAGAGAGACAGTAGTAGTAGGGGAAGAGGTAGAGAGAGACAGTAGTAGTAGTAGGGTAGTAGGGAAGAGGTAGAGAGAGACAGTAGTAGTAGGGGAAGAGGTAGAGAGAGACAGTAGTAGTAGGGGAAGAGGTAGAGAGAGAGTAGTAGTAGGGAAGAGGTAGAGAGAGTAGTAGTAGTAGTAGGGGAAGAGGTAGAGAGAGAGAGTAGTAGTAGTAGGGGAAGGTAGAGAGAGAGAGTAGTAGTAGGGGAAGAGAGTAGAGTAGGGAAGAGAGAGTAGTAGAGAGTAGGGGAAGAGGTAGAGAGAGAGAGAGTAGGGGGAAGAGGTAGAGAGAGACAGTAGTAGTAGTAGGGAAGAGGTAGAGAGAGAGAGAGTAGTAGGGGAAGAGGTAGAGAGAGACAGTAGTAGTAGTAGTAGGGAAGAGGTAGAGAGAGAGTAGTAGTAGGGGGAAGAGGTAGAGAGAGAGACAGAGTAGTAGGGAAGAGGTAGAGAGAGAAGTAGGGAAGAGGGGAAGAGAGAGAGAGAGTAGTAGGGAAGAGGTAGAGAGAGAGTAGTAGTGGTAGGGGAAGAGGTAGAGAGAGAGTAGTAGTAGTAGGGAAGAGGTAGAGAGAGAGAGTAGAAGTAGGGGAAGAGGTAGAGAGAGAGAGAAGTAGGGGAAGAGGTAGAGAGAGAGGTAGTAGTAGTAGGGGAAGAGGTAGAGAGAGAGTAGTAGTAGGGGAAGAGGTAGAGAGAGAGTAGTAGTAGGGGAAGAGGTAGAGAGAGACAGTAGTAGTAGGGAAGAGGGGAAGAGAGAGAGTAGTAGGGGAAGAGGGAGAGAGACAGTAGTAGTAGTAGTAGGGAAGAGGTAGAGAGAGAGAGAGAAGTAGGGGAAGAGGTAGAGAGAGAGAGAGAGTAGTAGGGGAAGAGGTAGAGAGAGAGAGAGTAGTAGGGGAAGAGGAGAGAGAGTAGTAGTAGTAGTAGGGAAGAGGTAGAGAGAGAGTAGTAGTAGTAGGGAAGAGGTAGAGAGAGACAGTAGTAGTAGGGGAAGAGGTAGAGAGAGACAGTAGTAGTAGGGGAAGAGGAGAGAGAGTAGAGTAGTAGTAGTAGGGGAAGAGGTAGAGAGAGACAGTAGTAGTGGGGAAGAGGTAGAGAGAGAGAGAGAAGTAGGGGAAGAGGTAGAGAGAGAGAAGTAGGGAAGAGGTAGAGAGAGAGAGAGTAGTAGAGGTAGGAAGAGAGAGAGACAGTAGTAGTAGTAGTAGGGGAAGAGGTAGAGAGAGACAGTAGTAGTAGGGAAGAGGTAGAGAGAGAGAGTAGTAGTAGGGGAAGAGGTAGAGAGAGAGTAGTAGTAGTAGTAGGGGAAGAGGTAGAGAGTAGTAGTAGGGGAAGAGGTAGAGAGAGAGACAGTAGTAGTAGGGGAAGAGGTAGAGAGAGACAGTAGTAGTAGGGGAAGAGGTAGAGAGTAGTAAGTAGTAGGGAAGAGGTAGAGAGAGACAGTAGTAGTGGAAGAGGAGAGAGAGTAGAGAGAGAGAGAGGGAAGTAGGGGAAGAGGTAGAGAGAGAGTAGTAGTAGGGGAAGAGGTAGAGAGAGTAGTAGTAGGGGAAGAGGTAGAGAGAGAGAGAGAGACAGTAGTAGTAGTAGTAGGGAAGAGGTAGAGAGAGAGACAGTAGTAGGGGAAGAGGTAGAGAGAGACAGTAGTAGTAGGGGAAGAGGTAGAGAGACAGTAGAGTAGTAGGGGAAGAGGTAGAGAGAGACAGAGAGTAGTAGGGGAAGAGGTAGAGAGAGTAGTAGTAGGGGAAGAGGTAGAGAGAGAGTAGTAGTGGTAGGGGAAGAGGTAGAGAGAGAGAGTAGTAGTAGGGGAAGAGGTAGAGAGAGAGAGTAGTAGTAGGGGAAGAGGTAGAGAGAGACAGTAGTAGTAGGGGAAGAGGTAGAGAGAGAGAGTAGTAGTAGGGGAAGAGGTAGAGAGAGACAGTAGTAGTAGTAGGGAAGAGGTAGAGAGAGACAGTAGTAGTAGGGGAAGAGGTAGAGAGAGAGTAGTAGTAGGGGAAGAGGTAGAGAGAGAGAGTAGTAGTAGTACGGGAAGAGGTAGAGAGAGTAGTAGTAGGGGAAGAGGTAGAGAGTAGTAGTAGGGGAAGAGGTAGAGAGAGTAGTAGAGGGAAGAGTAGTAGAGAGAGTAGTAGTAGTAGGGGAAGAGGTAGAGAGAGACAGTAGTAGTAGGGGAAGAGGTAGGGAGAGAGTAGAGAGAGTAGTAAGTAGGGAAGAGGTAGAGAGAGACAGTAGTAGTAGGGGAAGAGGTAGAGAGAGAGACAGTAGTAGTAGGGGAAGAGGTAGAGAGAGACAGTAGTAGTGGGGAAGAGGTAGAGGAGAGAGAGAGAGTAGTAGTAGGGGAAGAGGTAGAGAGAGAGAGTAGTAGTAGGGGAAGAGGTAGAGAGAGAGAGAGAGTAGTAGGGGAAGAGGTAGAGAGAGAGAGAGTAGTAGTAGGGAAGAGGTAGAGAGAGAGAGAGGGAGAGTAGTAGGGGTAGATGTAGAAAGAGAGAGAGAGTAGTAGTAGTAGGGGAAGATGTAGAAAGAGAGAGAGTAGTAGTAGGGGAAGAGGTAGAGAGAGAGAGAGAGAGTGAGTAGTAGTAGGGGAAGAGATAGCGAGAGAGTAGTAGTAGTAGGGGAAGAGGTAGAGAGAGAGAGAGAGGGAGAGTAGGGGAAGAGGTAGAGATAGTAGTAGTAGTAGTAGGGGAAGAGATAGAAAGAGAGAGTAGTAGTAGTAGGGGAAGAGGTAGAGAGAGAGAGAGTAGTAGGGGAAGAGGTAGAGAGAGAGAGTAGTAGTAGGGAAGAGGAAGAGAGAGAGAGAGTAGTAGTAGTAGGGAAGAGGTAGAAAGAGAGAGAGTAGTAGTAGTAGGGGAAGAGGTAGAAAGAGAGAGTAGTAGTAGTAGGGAAGATGTAGAGAGAGAGTAGTAGTGGAAGAGGAAGAGGAGAGAGAGAGAGAGTAGTAGGGGTAGAGGTAGAGTAGAGAGAGAGAGAGTAGTAGGGGAAGAGGTAGAGAGAGAGTAGTAGTAGGGGTAGAGAGAGAGAGTAGTAGTAGGGGAAGAGGTAGAGAGAGAGAGTAGTAGTAGTAGGGGAAGATGTAGAAAGAGAGAGAGTAGTAGTAGGGAAGAGGTAGAGAGAGAGAGTAGTAGTAGGGAAGAGGTAGAGAGAGAGTAGTAGTAGGGGAAGAGGTAGAGAGAGAGAGTAGTAGTAGGGGAAGAGGTAGAGAGAGAGGAGTAGTAGTAGGGAAGAGGTAGAGAGAGAGAGTAGTAGTAGTAGGGAAGAGGTAGAAAGAGAGAGAGAGTAGTAGTAGGGGAAGATGTAGAGAGAGAGTAGTAGTATGGGAAGAGGTAGAGAGAGAGAGAGAGAGTAGTAGTAGGGGTAGAGAGGAGAGAGAGAGAGAGTAGTAGTAGGGGAGAGAGTAGTAGTAGAGGGAGTAGAGAGGAGAGTAGTAGTAGTAGTAGGGAAGAGGTAGAGAGAGAGAGTAGTAGTAGTAGGGGAAGATGTAGAGAGAGAGAGTAGTAGTAGGGGAAGAGGTAGAGAGAGAGAGTAGTAGTAGGGGAAGAGGTAGAGAGAGAGTAGTAGTAGGGGAAGAGGTAGGTAGAGAGAGAGTAGTAGTAGGGGAAGAGGTAGAGAGAGTAGTAGTAGTAGGGGAAGAGGTAGAGAGAGAGAGTAGTAGTAGGGGAAGAGGTAGAGAGAGAGAGTAGTAGTAGTAGGGGAAGAGGTAGAGAGAGAGAGTAGTAGTAGGGGAAGAGGTAGAGAGGAGACAGTAGTAGTAGGGGAAGAGGTAGAGAGAGAGAGAGTAGTAGGGGAAGAGGTAGAGAGAGAGAGTAGTAGTAGGGAAGAGGTAGAGAGAGAGAGAGTAGTAGGGGAAGAGGTAGAGAGAGAGAGTAGTAGTAGGGGAAGAGGTAGAGAGAGAGAGTAGTAGTAGGGGAAGAGGTAGAGAGAGAGAGAGTAGTAGTAGGGGAAGAGGTAGAGAGAGAGTAGTAGTAGGGGAAGAGGTAGAGAGAGAGAGAGTAGTAGTAGGGAAGAGGTAGAGAGTAGTAGTAGTAGTAGTAGGGGAAGAGGTAGAAGAGAGAGAGTAGTAGTAGTAGTAGGGAAGAGGTAGAGAGAGAGTAGTAGTAGTAGGGAAGAGGTAGAGAGAGAGAGTAGTAGTAGGGGAAGAGGTAGAGAGAGAGTAGTAGTAGTAGGGGAGGTAGAAAGAGAGAGTAGTAGTAGTAGGGGAAGAGGTAGAAAGAGAGAGAGTAGTAGTAGGGAAGATGTAGAGAGAGAGAGTAGTATGGGAAGAGGGTAGAGAGAGAGAGAGTAGTAGTAGGGGAAGAGGTAGAGAGAGAGAGTAGAGTAGTAGTAGGGTAGAGTAGTAGGAGAGAGTAGTAGTAGGGGAAGAGTAGTAGTAGTAGTAGTAGGGGAAGAGGTAGAGAGAGAGAGTAGTAGTAGTAGGGGAAGATGTAGAAAGAGAGAGAGTAGTAGTAGGGGAAGGGGTAGAGAGAGACAGTAGTAGTAGTAGGGGAAGAGGTAGAGAGAGAGTAGTAGTAGGGGAAGAGGTAGAGAGAGTAGTAGGGGAAGAGGTAGAGAGAGAGAGTAGTAGTAGGGGAAGAGGTAGAGAGAGAGAGAGTAGTAGTAGGGGAAGAGGTAGAGAGAGAGAGTAGTAGTAGTAGGGGAAGAGGTAGAAAGAGAGAGAGTAGTAGTAGGGGAAGATGTAGAGAGAGAGTAGTAGTATGGGAAGAGGTAGAGAGAGAGAGAGAGAGTAGTAGTAGGGGTAGAGGTAGAGAGAGAGAGTAGTAGTAGGGGTAGAGGTAGAGAGAGAGTAGTAGTAGGGGTAGAGAGAGAGAGTAGTAGTAGGGGAAGAGGTAGAGAGAGAGTAGTAGTAGTAGGGGAAGAGGTAGAGAGAGAGAGTAGTAGTAGTAGGGGAAGATGTAGAGAGAGAGAGAGTAGTAGTAGAGGAAGAGGTAGAGAGAGAGAGAGTAGTAGTAGTAGGGGAAGAGGTAGAGAGAGACAGTAGTAGTAGGGGAAGAGGTAGAGAGAGAGTAGTAGTAGGGGAAGAGGTAGAGAGAGAGTAGTAGTAGGGGAAGAGGTAGAGAGAGGGAGAGTAGTAGTAGAGGAAGAGGTAGAGAGAGAGTAGTAGTAGGGGAAGAGGTAGAGAGAGAGAGTAGTAGTAGTAGAGGAAGAGGAGAGAGAGAGAGAGTAGTAGTAGGGGAAGAGGTAGAGAGAGACAGTAGTAGTAGGGGAAGAGGTAGAGAGAGACAGTAGTAGTAGGGGAAGAGGTAGAGAGACAGTAGTAGTAGTAGGGGAAGAGGTAGAGAGAGAGTAGTAGTAGGGGAAGAGGTAGAGAGAGAGTAGTAGTAGGGGAAGAGGTAGAGAGAGACAGTAGTAGTAGGGGAAGAGGTAGAGAGAGAGAGTAGTAGTAGGGGAAGAGGTAGAGAGAGAGAGTAGTAGTAGGGGAAGAGGTAGAGAGAGAGTAGTAGTAGTAGGGGAAGAGGTAGAGAGAGAGAGTAGTAGTAGGGGGAAGAGGTAGAGAGAGAGAGAGAGTAGTAGGGGAAGAGGTAGAGAGAGAGATAGTAGTAGTAGTAGTAGTAGTAGTAGGGGAAGAGTAGAAAGAGAGAGTAGTAGTAGTAGGGGAAGAGGTAGAAAGAGAGAGTAGTAGTAGTAGGGGAAGAGGTAGAGAGAGTAGTAGTAGTAGGGGAAGAGGTAGAGAGAGAGAGAGAGTAGTAGTAGTAGGGGAAGAGGTAGAAAGAGAGAGTAGTAGTAGTAGGGGAAGATGTAGAGAGAGAGAGTAGTAGTAGAGGTAGAGAGAGAGAGTAGTAGTAGGGGAAGAGGTAGAGAGAGAGAGGGAGAGTAGGGGAAGAGGTAGAGATAGTAGTAGTAGTAGTAGGGGGAAGAGATAGAAAGAGAGAGTAGTAGTAGTAGGGGAAGAGAGTAGAGAGAGAGAGAGAGAGAGTAGTAGGGGAAGAGGTAGTAGAGAGAGAGAGTAGTAGTAGTAGGGGAAGAGGTAGAGAGAGAGAGTAGTAGTAGTAGGGGAAGAGGTAGAGAGAGAGAGAGTAGTAGTAGTAGGGGAAGAGGTAGAGAGAGAGAGAGTAGTAATAGTAGGGGAAGAGGTAGAAAGAGAGAGAGTAGTAGTAGTAGGGGAAGAGGTAGAAAGAGAGAGTAGTAGTAGGGGAAGAGGTAGAGAGAGAGTAGTAGTAGGGGAAGAGGTAGAGAGAGAGAGAGATAGTAGTAGTAGGGGTAGAGGTAGAGAGAGAGAGAGAGTAGTAGTAGGGGTAGAGGTAGAGAGAGAGAGAGTAGTAGTAGGGGTAGAGAGAGAGAGAGAATAGTAGTAGGGGAAGAGGTAGAGAGAGAGAGTAGTAGTAGGGGAAGAGGTAGAGAGAGAGAGTATTAGTAGTAGGGGAAGATGTAGAAAGGGAGAGAGTAGTAGTAGTAGGGGAAGATGTAGAAGAGAGAGAGTAGTAGTAGTAGTAGTAGTAGGGGAAGATGTAGAGAGAGAGAGTAGTAGTATGGGAAGGGGTAGAGAGAGTAGTAGTAGGGGAAGAGGTAGAGAGAGAGTAGTGGTAGTAGGGGAAGATGTAGAAAGAGAGTGAGTAGTAGTAGTAGTAGGGGAAGAGGTAGACAGAGAGAGTAGTAGTAGGGGAAGAGGAGAGAGAGTAGTAGTAGTAGAGGTAGAGAGAGAGTAGTAGTAGGGTAGAGTAGAGAGAGTAGTAGTAGTAGGGGTAGAGAGAGAGTAGTAGTAGGGGAAGAGTTAGAGAGAGAGAGAGTAGTAGTAGTAGTAGAGAGTAGTAGTAGTAGTAGGGGAAGAGGTAGAAAGAGAGAGTAGTAGTAGTAGGGGAAGAGATAGAAAGAGAGTAGTAGTAGTAGTAGGGGAAGAGGTAGAGAGAGAGTAGTAGTAGGGGAAGAGGTAGAGAGAGAGTAGTAGTAGTAGGGGAAGAGGTAGAGAGAGAGAGTAGTAGTAGTAGGGGAAGAGGTAGAGAGAGACAGTAGTAGTAGTAGGGGAAGAGGTAGAGAGAGAGGGAGTAGTATAGGGAAAGGGCAGAGAGAGAGAGTAGTAGTAGGGAAGAGGTAGAGAGAGAGTAGTAGTAGGGAAGAGGTAGAGAGAGAGAGTAGTAGTAGGGAAAGAGGTAGAGAGAGAGAGTAGTAGTAGTAGGGGAAGATGTAGAAAGAGAGAGAGTAGTAGTAGGGGAAGAGGTAGAGAGAGAGAGAGTAGTAGTAGGGAGAGAGAGTAGAGAGAGAGAGAGTAGTAGAGGAGGGAGAGAGAGAGAGAGAGTAGTAGTAGGGAAGAGGTAGAGAGAGAGTAGTAGTAGAGTAGAAGATAGTAGAGAGAGAGAGAGTAGAGAGTAGTAGTAGGGGAAGATGTAGAGAAGTAGTAGTAGTAGGGAAGAGAGTAGAGAGTAGTAGTAGGGGAAGAGGTAGAGAGAGAGAGTAGTAGTAGGGGAAGAGGTAGAAAGAGAGAGAGTAGTAGTGGAAGAGGTAGAAAGAGAGAGAGAGAGTAGTAGTAGTAGGGGAAGAGGTAGAAAGAGAGAGTAGTAGGAGAAGAGGTAGAAAGAGAGAGAGTAGTAGTAGAAGAGGTAGAAAGAGAGAGAGAGAGAGTAGTAGTAGGGGAAGAGGTAGAAAGAGAGAGTAATAGGGAAGAGGTAGAAAGAGAGAGAGAGTAGTAGTAGGGGAAGGGGTAGAAAGAGAGAGTAGTAGGGAAGAGGTAGAAAGAGAGAGAGAGAGTAGTAGGGGAAGAGGTAGAAAGAGAGAGAGAGAGTAGTAGGGGAAGAGGTAGAAAGAGAGAGTAGTAGGGGAAGAGGTAGAAAAGAGAGAGAGTAGTAGTAGGGAAGAGGTAGAAAGAGGGGGAGAGTAATAGGGGAAGAGGTAGAAAGAGAGAGAGAGTAGTAGTAGGGGAAGGGGTAGAAAGAGAGAGTAGTAGGAGAAGAGGTAGAAAAGAGAGAGTAGTAGGAGAAGAGGTAGAAAGAGAGAGAGAGAGTAGTAGTAGGGGAAGAGGTAGAAAGAGAGAGTAATAGGGAAGAGGTAGAAAGAGAGAGAGAGTAGTAGTAGGGGAAGGGGTAGAAAGAGAGAGTAGTAGGGGAAGAGGTAGAAAGAGAGAGAGAGGTAGTAGGGGAAGAGGTAGAAAAGAGAGAGAGAGTAGTAGGGGAAGAGGTAGAAAGAGAGAGTAGTAGGGGAAGAGGTAGAAAGAGAGAGAGAGTAGGAGTAGGGGAAGAGGTAGAAAGAGGGGGAGAGTAATAGGGGAAGAGGTAGAAAGAGAGAGTGGAGTAGTAGGGGAAGAGGTAGAAAGAGAGAGAGAGTAGGAGTAGGGGAAGAGGTAGAAAGAGGGGGTTTCTCTCCTCTCTTTCCCCCTCTTCTCTCTCTCTCGCCCTCCTCTCCCGTCTCTATCTCACCTCCTCTCTCCCTCTCCCCTCTTTCTCTCTCTCCCCCACCTCTATCCCCTCCCCTCTCTCTCTCCTCTCTCTCTTTGTGATGAATGTGTACTCAACATACACTTCTGTGTCTCTGTGAGGGTGTGTGTGTGTGTGTGTGTGTGTGTGTGTGTGTGTGTGTGTGTGTGTGTGTGTGTGTGTGTGTGTGTGTGTGTGTGTGTGTGTGTGTGTGTGTGTGTGTGTGTGTGTGTGAGTGCTGCTGGCAGGGAGGACACTGCGGTCTTGTTTGTCAGAGTTTTCTGGCTAAAGGACAAATCTTTCCCCTGGCAGGAACACTTTGCTGCAGAACACACCGCATATAAAAACACACACACACACACACACACAGCAGCATATTCGGAGTCCCAAATGGCACCCGATTGCCTATTTGTAGTGCACTATATAGGGAATAGTGTGATTTGGGATACAGTCCCTCTTCTCCACTGATGCCTGCCTGCTGATGCCTGCCTGCTGCTGCCTACCTGCTGCTGCCTACCTGCTGCTGCCTACCTGTGCTGTACAGAAACCCAGCCTAAAACCCCAAACAGCAAGCAATGCAGATGTAGATGAAAAGGCTTCCCTAGGAAGAAACCTAGAGAGGAACCAGGCTCTGAGGGGAGGCCAGTCCTCTTCTGGCTGTGCCGGGTGGATATTACAAGAGAACATGGTCATTAAGGCCAGATCATTCTTCAAGATGTTCAAATGTTCATAGAGGACCAGCAGAGTCAAATAATAATCAGAGTGGTTGTAGAGGGTACAACAGGTCAGTACCTCAGGAGTAAATGTCAGTTGGCTTTTCACAGCCGAGCATTCAGAGGTCGTGACAGCAGGGTAGAGAGAGAGAGTCAAACAGAAGGTTTTACATATGATTGCGTACCTCCGCTTGTGATAATGAATATTCATCTCTCCTATCACATTTGGTTACAGAGACAGGATTGCTAATGTACACTGGACAAAAATATAAACGCAATATTTTTTACTGAGTTACAGTTCATATAAGGAAATCAGTCAATTAAAAATAAATTCCAGGCCTTAATCTATGGATTTTATGTCTGGGAATACAGATGTGCATCTGTTAGTGAAAGATACCTTTAAAAAAAGAATAACAATAGGTGCGTACACCAGCCAGTGTCTGTGTGACCACCAGGACAGGCTGTTGAGGCTGTTGATTGTGGCCTGTGGAATGTTGTCCCACTCCTCTTCAATGGCTGTGCGAAGTTCCTGGATATTGTCTTGAACTGGAACACGCTGTCGTACGCGTTGATCCAGAGCATCCCAAACATGCTCAATGTCTGGTGACTATGAACTTGGACATGTTTAGCTTCCAGGAATACAGATCCTTGCGACATGGGGCCTTGCATTATCATGCTGAAACATGAGGTGGTGGTGGTGGATGAAAGGCACGACAACGGGCCTCTGGATCAAGTCACCGTATCTCTGGGCTTTCAAATTACTAACTGATACCCCCTGTATATAACCTCATTACTAACCGGTACCCCCTGTATATAGCCTCATTACTAACCGGTACCCCCTGTATATAGCCTCATTACTAACCGGTACCCCCTGTATATAACCTCATTACTAACCGGTACCCCCTGTATATAACCTCATTACTAACCGGTACCCCCTGTATATAACCTCATTACTAACCCTGTGTATAACCCCCTGTGTATAACCTCATTACTAACCGGTACCCCTGTGTATAACCCCATTACTAACGGTACCCCTGTATATAACCTCATTACTAACCGGTACCCCCTGTGTATAACCTCATTACTAACGGTACCCCTGTATATAACCTCATTACTAACCGGTACCCCCTGTGTATAACCTCATTACTAACCGGTACCCCCTGTATATAACCTCATTACTAATCGGTACCCCCTGTATATAGCCTCATTACTAACCGGTACCCCCAGTATATAGTCTCATTACTAACCTGTACCCCCTGTATATAACCTCATTACTGCCAACACACTGTCAATGACACTGACTCTACTCCAGCCACTTTAATAATGGGAATTGATGGGAAATGATATAAATATATCACTAGCCACTTTAAACAATGCTACCTTATATAATGTTACTTACCCTACATTATTCATCTCATATGCATACGTAGATACTGTACTCTATATCATCGACTGCATCCTTATGTAATACATGTATCACTAGCCACTTTAACTATGCCACTTGGTTTACATACTCATCTCATATGTATATACTGTACTCGATATCATCTACTGTATCTTGCCTATGCTGCTCTGTACCATCACTCATTCATATATCCTTATGTACATATTCTTTATCCCCTTACACTGTGTATAAGACAGTAGTTTTTTGGAATTGTTAGTTAGATTACTTGTTCGTTATTACTGCATTGTCGGAACTAGAAGCACAAGCATTTCGCTACACTCGCATTAACATCTGCTAACCATGTGTATGTGACAAATAAAATTTTATTTGATTTACTAACCAGTACCCCCTGTATATAACCTCATTACTAACCGGTACCCCCTGTATATAACCTCATTACTAACCGGTACCCCCTGTATATAACCGCATTACTAACCGGTACCCCTGTATATAGCCTCATTACTAACCGGTACCCCTGTATATAACCTCATTACTACCGGTACCCCTGTATATAGCCTCATTACTACCGGTACCCCTGTATATAACCTCATTACTACTGGTACCCCTGTATATAACCTCATTACTAACCTGTATATAACCTCATTACTAACCCCTGTGTATAACCCCATTACTAACGGTACCCCTGTGTATAACCCCATTACTAACGGTACCCCCTGTATATAACCTCATTACTAACTGGTACCCCTGTGTATAACCCCATTACTAACGGTACCCCCTGTATATAACCTCATTACTAACCGGTACCCCCTGTGTATAACCTCATTACTAACCGGTACCCCCTGTGTATAGCCCCACACAGTATTGTTATTGTGTTACTTTTTATTATTTTTATTTTTTTACTTTAGTTTATTTGGTCAATATTTCTTAACTCTTCTTGAACTGCCCTGTTGGTTCAGGACTTGATTTGAAACACACAGTACACACTAAACACACAGTAAAGACACAGTAAAGACACAGTAAACACACACAGTACACAGTAAATACACAGTAAACACACAGTAAACACACAGTAAACACTAAACACACAGTAAACACACAGTAAACACACAGTAAACACACAGTACACACACAGTACACACTAAATACACAGTAAACACACAGTACACAGTAAACACACAGTAAATGGTAAACACACAGTAAACACACAGTGCATAGTAAACACACAGTAAAACACACAGTAAACACTAAACACACAGTAAAGACACAGTAAACACTAAACACACAGTAAACACTAAACACACAGTAAACACTAAACACACAGTAAACACACAGTAAACACTAAACACACAGTAAACACTAAACACACAGTAAACACTAAACACACAGTAAACACACAGTATACACTAAACACACACTAAACACACAGTAAACACTAAACACACAGTAAACACTAAACACACAGTAAACACTAAACACACAGTAAACACACAGTATACACTAAACACACAGTATACACTAAACACACACTAAACACACAGTAAACACTAAACACACACTAAACACACAGTAAACACTAAACACACAGTATACACTAAACACACAGTATACACTAAACACACAGTATACACTAAACACACACTAAACACACAGTAAACACTAAACACACACTAAACACACAGTAAACACTAAACACACACTAAACACACAGTAAACACTAAACACACAGTATACACTAAACACACACTAAACACTAAACACACAGTAAACACTAAACACACACTAAACACTAAACACACAGTAAACACTAAACACACAGTAAACACACAGACATGCATCTAGAATGATTTACAGATGCAATTTGTTCCTGATTTGTTGCTTGACAGTAAGGCGGAACGTGTACACACCATCATAACCATGGCTCTGCTGAAAGGCTTGTTTTGCTGGCTCATGTTCAGTGGAAGGAAGTTGCGGTGGATTGTAGAGGAAGGGAGGGGGAAGCTGCTAGGGCGGCTGTCTGAAGGGAGACACAGTGTTTCCCCTAGGATTTTTTCAGCAGCGGTGGCAGTGTTAGCGGTGGCAGTGTTAGCGGTGGCAGTGTTAGCGGTGGCAGTGTTAGCGGTGGCAGTGTTAGCGCAGTGGCAGTGTTAGCGGTGGCAGTGTTAGCGGTGGCAGTGTTAGCGGTGGCAGTGTTAGCGGTGGCAGTGTTAGCGGTGGCAGTGTTAGCGGTGGCAGTGTTAGCGGTGGCAGTGTTAGCGGTGGCATGTTTCGGTGCATGTAGGGGAAACACACGTGTTTTGCATTTAGCCGACATGTCAACTGGGTAGAGATTAGATCTGATTTACAGGAATGTTCATCTTCCTGTCAGGAAAGTTGTTTCTGTTGTCCCATTGCAATGTTTCAGATATTATATAACCCCTTACTGCAATGTTTCAGATATTATATAACCCCTTACTGCAACGTTTCAGATATTATATAACCCCTTACTGCAACGTTTCAGATATTATATAACCCCTTACTGCAATGTTTCAGATATTATATAACCCCTAACTGCAACGTTTCAGATATTATATAACCCCTAACTGCAACGTTTCAGATATATTATATAACCCCTGTCTGCAATGTTTCAGATATATTATATAACCCCTAACTGCAATGTTTCAGATATATTATATAACCCCTGTCTGCAACGTTTCAGATATTATATAACCCCTGTCTGCAATGTTTCAGATATTATATAACCCCTGTCTGCAATGTTTCAGAGATATTATATAACCCCTAACTGCAATGTTTCAGATATTATATAACCCCTAACTGCAATGTTTCAGATATTATATAACCCCTGTCTGCAATGTTTCAGAGATATTATATAACCCCTGTCTGCAATGTTTCAGAGATATTATATAACCCCTAACTGCAATGTTTCAGATATTATATAACCCCTAACTGCAATGTTTCAGATATTATATAACCCCTGTCTGCAATGTTTCAGATATATTATATAACCCCTGTTTGAAATGTTTCAGAGATATTATATAACCCCTAACTGCAATGTTTCAGATATATTATATAACCCCTAACTGCAATGTTTCAGATATTATATAACCCCTAACTGATATTATATACAGTGCGTTTGCCAAGTATTCTGTCCCCTTCCCCTTTTCCACAATTCTAAAATTGATTACACAAATGTTTTTCCTCGTGAAATCTACACAATACCCCATAATGACAAAGCGAAAACAGATTTTTAGACATATTTGAAAATGTATTAAAAATATAAAACTGAAATAATTATTCAGACCCTATGCTATGAGACTCAAAATTGAGCTCACGTACATCCTATTTCCATTTATGTTTCTACAACTTGATTGGAGTTCATCTGTGGTAAATTCAGTTGTTTGGACAGGATTTGGAAAGGCACGTAACAGTCTATATAAGGTCCCACAGTTGACAGTACATGTCAGCATAAACCAGGCCATGAGGTTGAAGGAATTGTCCGTAGCTCTCCGAGACTCTTCCTAGAGCTGGCCGCAATCGGGTCAGAAGGGCTTTGGTCAGGGAGGTGACCAAGAACCTGACGGTCATTCTGACAGAGCTCCAGAGTTCCTCTGTGGAGATAGGAGAACCTTCCAGAAGGACAACCATCTCTGCAGCACTCTACCAAGCAGGCCTTTATAGTAGAGTGGCCAAACGGAAGCCACTCCTCAGTAAAAGGCACATGACAGCCCGCTTGGAGTTTGCCTAAAGGCCTCTGACCATGAGAAACAAGATTCTTTGGTCTGATGAAACCAAAATGTAACTCTTTGGCCTGAATGCCAAGCGTCACGTCTGGAGGAAACCTGGCACCATCCCTACGGTGAAGCATGGTGTTGGCAGCATCATGCTGTGGGGATGTTTTTCAGCGGCAGGGACTGGGAGACTGGTCAGGATCGATGGAAAGATGAACGGAGCAAAGTACAGAGAGATCCTTGATGAAAACCTGCTCCAGAGCGCTCAGGACCTCAGACTGGGGTGAAGGTTCACCTTCCAACAGGGCAACGACCCTAAGCACACAGCCAAGACAGCACAGGAGTGGCTTCGGGACAAGTCTCTGAATGTCCTTGAGTGGCCCAGCCAGAGCCTGGACTTGAATCCGATCAAACATCCCTGGAAAGACCTGAAAATAGCTGTGCAGCAACACTCTCTATCCAACCTGACAGAGCTTGAGAGGATCTGCATAGAAGAATGGGATAAACTCCCCAAATACAGGTGTGTCAAGCTTGTAGCGTCATACCCAAGAAGAACCAAGGCTGTAATCACTGCCAAAGGTACTTCAACAAAGTACTGGGTGAAGGGTCTGAATACTTATGTAAAGAGGATATTTTAATTTTTTATTATGGGATATTGTGTGTAGCTTGAATCAATTTTAGAATAAGGTTGCAACGTAACAACATTTGGAAAATTCAAGGCATCTGTGTACTTTCTGAATGCACTGTATATACTTAATTCATCTATACACACCATCCTGTATAACTACTGTCTATACACACCATCCTGTATAACTACTGTCTATACAGACCATCCTATATAACTACTGTCTATACACACCATCCTGTATAACTACTGTCCATACTGTCTATACACACCATCCTATATAACTACTGTCTATACACACCATCCTATATAACTACTGTCGATACACACCATCCTGTATAACTACTGTCGATACACACCATCCTGTATAACTACTGTCTATACACACCATCCTGTATATCTACTGTCTATACACACCATCCTATATAACTACTGTCTATACACACCATCCTATATACAGTGAGGCAAAAAAGTATTTAGTCAGCCACCAATTGTGCAAGCATCCTATATAACTACTGTCCACTACTGTCCATACTGTCTATACACACCATCCTGTATAACTACTGTCTATACACACCATCCTATATAACTACTGACTATACACACCATCCTATATAACCACTGTCTATACACACCATCCTGTATAACTACTGTATATACACACCATCCTGTATAACTACTGTCCATACTGTCTATACACACCATCCTATATAACTACTGTCTATACACACCATCCTGTATAACTACTGTCCATACTGTCTATACACACCATCCTATATAACTACTGTCTATACACACCATCCTATATAACTACTGACTATACACACCATCCTGTATAACTACTGTCCATACTGTCTATACACACCATCCTATATAACTACTGTCTATACACACCATCCTGTATAACTACTGTCTATACACACCATCCTATATAACTACTGTCTATACACATCATCCTATATAACTACTGTCCATACACACCATCCTATTATAACTACTGACTATACACACCATCCTGTATAACTACTGTCTATACACACCATCCTATATAACTACTGTCCATACTGTCTATACACACCATCCTGTATAACTACTGTCTATACACACCATCCTGTATAACTACTGTCTATACACACCATCCTATATAACTACTGTCTATACACACCATCCTGTATAACTACTGTCTATACACACCATCCTATATAACTACTGTCTATACACACCATCCTATATAACTACTGACTATACACACCATCCTATATAACTACTGCCCATACTGTCTATACACACCATCCTATATAACTACTGTCTATACTGTCTATACACACCATCCTGTATAACTACTGTCTATACACACCATCCTGTATAACTACTGTCTATACACACCATCCTATATAACTACTGTCTATACACACCATCCTATATAACTACTGTCTATACACACCATCCTATATAACTACTGTCTATACTGTCTATACACACCATCCTATATAACTACTGTCTATACACACCATCCTATATAACTACTGTCTATACACACCATCCTATATAACTACTGTCTATACTGTCTATACACACCATCCTATATAACTACTGTCTATACACACCATCCTATATAACTACTGTCTATACACACCATCCTATATAACTACTGTCTATACTGTCTATACACACCATCCTATATAACTACTGTCTATACTGTCTATACACACCATCCTATATAACTACTGTCTATACACACCATCCTATATAACTACTGTCTATACACACCATCCTATATAACTACTGTCTATACACACCATCCTATATAACTACTGTCTATACTGTCTATACACACCATCCTGTATAACTACTGTCTATACACACCATCCTATATAACTACTGTCTATACACACCATCCTATATAACTACTGTCTATACACACCATCCTGTATATCTACTGTCTATACACACCATCCTATATAACTACTGTCTATACTGTCTATACACACCATCCTGTATAACTACTGTCTATACACACCATCCTATATAACTACTGTCTATACACACCATCCTATATAACTACTGACTATACACACCATCCTATATAACTACTGTCTATACACACCATCCTATATAACTACTGTCTATACACACCATCCTGTATATCTACTGTCTATACACACCATCCTATATAACTACTGTCTATACTGTCTATACACACCATCCTGTATAACTACTGTCTATACACACCATCCTATATAACTACTGTCTATACTGTCTATACACACCATCCTATATAACTACTGTCTATACACACCATCCTATATAACTACTGACCATCCTATATAACTACTGTCTATACACACCATCCTATATAACTACTGTCTATACACACCATCCTATATAACTACTGTCTATACACACCATCCTATATAACTACTGTCTATACACACCATCCTATATAACTACTGTCTATACACACCATCCTATATAACTACTGTCTATACACACCATCCTATATAACTACTGTCTATACACACCATCCTATATAACTACTGTCTATACACACCATCCTATATAACTACTGTCTATACACACCATCCTATATAACTACTGTCTATACACACCATCCTATATAACTACTGTCTATACACACCATCCTATATAACTACTGTCTATACACACCATCCTATATAACTACTGTCTATACACACCATCCTATATAACTACTGTCTATACACACCATCCTATATAACTACTGTCTATACACACCATCCTATATAACTACTGTCTATACACACCATCCTATATAACTACTGTCTATACACACCATCCTATATAACTACTGTCTATACACACCATCCTATATAACTACTGTCTATACACACCATCCTATATAACTACTGTCTATACACACCATCCTATATAACTACTGTCTATACACACCATCCTATATAACTACTGTCTATACACACCATCCTGTATAACTACTGTCTATACACACCATCCTATATAACTACTGTCTATACTGTCTATACACACCATCCTATATAACTACTGTCTATACTGTCTATACACACCATCCTATATAACTACTGTCTATACACACCATCCTATATAACTACTGTCTATACACACCATCCTGTATAACTACTGTCTATACACACCATCCTATATAACTACTGTCTATACTGTCTATACACACCATCCTATATAACTACTGTCTATACACACCATCCTATATAACTACTGTCTATACTGTCTATACATATGTTCTTTACTCTGACATTGCTCGTTCTGATATTTCTTCATTTCTTTTTACTTTTTGTATTGTGTGTATTGCTAGGTATTATTACTACATTGTTGGAGCTAGAAACACAAGCGTTTCACTGCACCTGCGATTACATCTGAAAATCTGTGTACGCGACCAATAAACGTTGATTTGATTGGTTGGCAGGTGGTTGGGCATGTCAGTGTATTTGTGCGTGCAGGTGTGTGCACGAGTTGTGGATGAGTAGAACTGTCTGTCTGCCTCTCTGCCTGTCTCTCTGCCTGTCTGTCTCTCTGCCTGTCTGTCTCTCTGCCTGTCTGTCTCTCTGCCTGTCTGTCTCTCTGCCTGTCTGTCTCTCTGCCTGTCTACCTGTCTGTCTCACCACATGGTTTGAATCTGCCTCCTTTCCTCTTACAACTACCGACTAACCAGGATGACCTCACGTTTGCTTTGTTGACACAGATGAGGGGACACACACACACACACACACACACACACACACACAGTAGTATTGGACCAGGAATAGGTTAGCCGTCTTTGCTGCTAATGAAATGTAGTGAATCCATACACCAGTCGATAAAGCACCTGTCTGGAACATAATAAAACATCTAAACGTTGAGGTAGTTGTATTGAGTGGTTCCCCTCTGCTGGTTGGATCGATTGGCTGGTCTGGGTCAGAGAAGAAGGTTGTGTCCCAAATGGCAACCTTTTCCATAGTGAAGTGACCAGGTAGTGCACTATGTAGGGAATAGGGTGCCATTCTGGTCACACCCAAGGTGTTTCCTAATCAAAGGGTAAGGGCAGCAAGCCTCGGATCTCTGTCGTCACGGCAACAGCAGCTATCAGCAACCAGCTGCAGATCCATGTTTATGTCTGTCTGTCATCTCTCATACCACTTTTTAGTTGCCATGTAGAAGTGTGTAATTAAATCTGTAGTTGTTTTGCCTGTTGGTTTTGTTGTCCATCCCCTCCCCATCCCATATGCCCTCCCCATTCCCTCTCCTCCCCTCCCCATTCCCTCTCCTCCTCCCCTCCCCATTCCTCCTCCTCCCCTCCCCATCCCATATGCCCTCTCCTCCCCTCCCTCTCCTCCCCATTCCCTCTCCTCCCCTCCCCATTCCCTCTCCTCCCCATTCCCTCTCCTCCCCATTCCCTCTCCTCCCCATTCCCTCTCCTCCCCATTCCCTCTCCTCTCCATTCCCTCTCCTCTCCTCCCCATTCCCTCTCCTCCCCTCCCCATTCCCCCTCCCCATCCCCATTCCCCCTCCCCATCCCCATTCCCCCTCTCCTCCCCCTCCCCATCCCCATTCCCCCTCCCCATTCCCTCTCTTCCTCCTCCCCATTCCCTCTCTTCCTCCTCCCCATTCCCTCTCCTCCTCCTCCCCATTCCCTCTCCTCCTCCCCATTCCCTCTCCTCCCTCCCCCCGCCATTCCCTCTCCTCCCTCCCCATTCCCTCTCCTCCCCTCCCCATTCCCTCTCCTCCCTCCCCATTCCCTCCCCTCCCCATTCCTCTCCCCCATCCCCATTCCCTCTCCTCCCCATTCCCTCCCCCTCTCCTCCCCCTCCCCATTCCTCCCCTCCCAATTCCCTCTCCTCCCTCTCCATTCCCCTCTTGCTTTGTGTCCTCTTGTGTTTTCCATCCTCGGTCATCCTCCATTCCAACACACTGTCATGCTGCTTTTAGAGGGTTGCACCACATCATCCAGGACCATCTAGACCTAACCGTGCTGCTGCCGCCCGGGGGGAAACGACTGGTCAGTACCAGGTAAAGTAGAGACACGCCCAGGAGGGGAGGAGGAGGGTGGATAGGGGAGAGGAGGAGGGTGGAGAGGAGGGTGGATAGGGGAGGAGAGGAGGGTGGATAGAGAAGGGGAGGAGGGTGGATAGGGAAGGGGAGGAGGGTGGATAGGGAAGGGGAGGAGGGTGGATAGGGAAGGGGAGGAGGGTGGATAGGGAAGGGGAGGAGGGTGGATAGGGAAGGGGAGGAGGGTGGATAGGGAAGGGGAGGAGGGTGGATAGGGAAGGGGAGGAGGGTGGATAGGGAAGGGGAGGAGGGTGGATAGGGAAGGGGAGGAGGGTGGATAGGGAAGGGGAGGAGGGTGGATAGGGAAGGGGAGGAGGGTGGATAGGGAAGGGGAGGAGGGTGGATAGGGAAGGGGAAGAGAGTGGATAGGGAAGGGGAGGAGAGGAGGGTGGATAGGGAAGGGGAAGAGAGTGGATAGGGAAGGGGAGGAGGGTGGATAGGGAAGGGGAGGAGGGTGGATAGGGAAGGGGAAGAGAGTGGATAGGGAAGGGGAGGAGGGTGGATAGGGAAGGGGAGGAGGGTGGATAGGGGAGGAGAGGAGGGTGGATAGGGAAGGGGAAGAGAGTGGATAGGGAAGGGGAAGAGAGTGGATAGGGAAGGGGAGGAGGGTGGATAGGGAAGGGGAGGAGAGGAGGGTGGATAGGAGAGGAGGGTGGAGAGGAGAAGAGAGGAGGGTAGAGAGGAGAAGAGAGGAGGGTGGAGAGGAGAGGAGGGAAGTGCATCTTCATCAAGTTTTTATAAAACCTCTTTATCCGGATGGAAACACACAGACACACACACACGGCATGATAAGTATCAGACTCATGGGAGATAACAATTGAAAAAAACTGATTAGACTCTTAACCAGACTAAGAAACACTATGGTACATGTTCTGTATGTAAGTTAGAATCCAGGGCATGCATAGATCATTGGCTCTGTCATGTCATTTTCTGCTGATCTATTATTCATGGTTCTATGCTTTAGTTCATTAACTCGACCAGAACAGGTTCCTGCTGAGTTATCCCCATGGCTGGGTCTTTGCTGTATATGAATAATAGGAGCAGACGGACTCCACACGTCTCCCTCAAAGCTTTTATCTTACCTACCTACTAGAATACTATACACTGATCTGGCCCCCCAGGAGAGGGGACCAGAGAGGCTGATGGATAGACATGCTGTAAATGTTCACACACACAGCCGTCTGGAGCTCAGGACTAAATCACCTGCGTCTCTTTACAACACCATCCTTTCCACCCCATTTCTGTCTAGCCCCCCTTAAGAGCACCAACCAAATAGCAGAAAGCTCTCCTCTCTTATTCCCTCTTCACCTTGACACCTGTCTCCTGCTCTCTTCTCGCTCAGCTTAGTGCCTCAGGGGACACGGAAGCACCATCCTAGTGTAGTCGGCATCCTGGTGTAGTCGGCCTCCTGGTGTAGTCGGCCTCCTGGTGTAGTCGGCCTCCTGGTGTAGTCGGCCTCCTGGTGTAGTCGGCCTCCTGGTGTAGTCGGCCTCCTGGTGTCGTCGGCATCCTGGTGTCGTCGCCCTCCTGGTGTCGTCGGCCTCCTGGTGTAGTCGGCCTCCTGGTGTAGTCGGCCTCCTGGTGTAGTCGGCCTCCTGGTGTAGTCGGCCTCCTGGGTGTCGTCGCCTCCTGGGTGTCGTCGGCCTCCTGGTGTCGTCGCCCTCCTGGTGTCGTCGCCCTCCTGGTGTGTCGCCCTCCTGGTGTCGTCGCCCTCCTGGTGTCGTCGCCCTCCTGGTGTCGTCGCCCTCCTGGTGTCGTCGCCCTCCTGGTGTAGTCGTCCCTCCTGGTGTAGTCGCCCTCCTGGTGTAGTCGCCCTCCCCTCCTGGTGTAGTCGCCCTCCGCCCTCCTGGTGTAGTCGCCCTCCTGGTGTAGTCGCCCTCCTGGTGTAGTCGCCCTCCTGGTGTAGTCGCCCTCCTGGTGTAGTCGCCCTCCTGGTGTAGTCTGCCCTCCTGGTGTAGTCTGCATCCTGGTGTAGTCAGTCTGGAGACCTATTATTATTGGTTGAACGTTAGCAACCATTATTCATCAGAGTCTTTGTACATTTGCAGCTGAGTTTAAAGCCCAATAAATGTTGTGGGCAGAATTATTCTGCACTTTATTTAATCTCCTGCTCGATAGATCATTACTTTTCAGACAGCCAATAAAGACATCAACGTGATGCTGTTGTATTGACATCAGGAGAACATATTCAAGGTCTCTTATTATAAAATTCTCCCTTTGACCACTCAAGTGGCTTAAAAAAAAAAGACACTTCTAAAATGTTCCCTCTGTGTTGATATTGCCAGACAGTGACAGTGTGCTTTACAAGCTAAGAAAAGTTCCAAAACATTTGTGAAGGAAAACGTCTGTAAAAAAGCGGACTTTTCATCTCCTGTTGAAAAGTGTTAAAATGTTAAAAGCGTTATTAAAGTTGAATGTTTCAAGGTTCAGACGGAGCCTTTTGTGGGAAAGTTGAAATCAAAACTACGGCAGCACCTGAACTTCTCTTTCTACCATTTGACATGAAAAACATTTGAACACCTCTTCTTCAAATTGTGAATCGTTCTATTGAATATCCTCCGACAGTCTTTATGCATGGCGACTCACCTCTCCACTTCCTGTTTATTTGGTGAATCCATAAGACTACTGGACAGTGTGCGGTTTCTCTCTTCTGCCCATGGCTATTCAAACCATGAAACACTGTCGAGGACTGAGACTAGACCACTCAGGAACACTGAACACCTTTTGAAAAGCTATTCTGGTGTGTCTTTGGTCTTATGCTGTAAATTGAGTGATTGTTTAGCTGCAGACGGTGATGGACTATGTGCTGTTACTCTTTCTTCATCTGAGTATTACCATGAAACACTCTGTAGATGCAGCTGTAATACAAGTCGCACACACACACACACACACGATGGGTCGGGGTCAGTCCCGGGGTTAACGCTCATAAAGTCTTAGAATAGCATGGAACCTGGGGCCCTCGGACCGTCTTCATTTTGAGCCTGTCAGTCCTACCCCAGCCTCTCCTCCATTGGTCTGACACTCCCAGCCTCTCCTCCATTGGTCTGACACTCCCAGCCTCTCCTCCATTGGTCTGACACTCCCAGCCTCTCCTCCATTGGTCTGACACTCCCAGCCTCTCCTCCATCGCTCTGACACTCCCAGCCTCTCCTCCATCGGTCTGACACTCCCAGCCTCTCCTCCATCGGTCTGACACTCCCAGCCTCTCCTCCATCGCTCTGACACTCCCAGCCTCTCCTCCATCGCTCTGACACTCCCAGCCTCTCCTCCATCGCTCTGACACTCCCAGCCTCTCCTCCATCGCTCTGACACTCCCAGCCTCTCCTCCATCGCTCTGACACTCCCAGCCTCTCCTCCATTGGTCTGACACTCCCAGCCTCTCCTCCATCGGTCTGACACTCCCAGCATCTCCTCTAATGGTCTGACACTCCCAGCCTCTCCTCCATCGCTCTGACACTCCCAGCCTCTCCTCTAATGGTCTGACACTCACAGCCTCTCCTCCATTGGTCTGACACCCCCAGCATCTCCTCCATTGGTCTGACACCCCCAGCCACTCGTCCATTGGTCTGACACTCGTCCATTGGTCTGACACTCGTCCATTGGTCTGACACTCGTCCCATTGGTCTGACACTCCTCCATTGGTCTGACACCCCCAGCATCTCCTCCATTGGTCTGACACCCCCAGCCAGCCATTGGTCTGACACTCGTCCATTGGTCTGACACTCCTCCATTGGTCTGACACTCCCAGCCTCTCCTCCATCGGTCTGACACTCCCAGCATCTCCTCCAATGGTCTGACACTCCCAGCCTCTCCTCCATTGCTCTGACACTCCCAGCCTCCCTCTAATGGTCTGACACTCACAGCCTCTCCTCCATTGGTCTGACACCCCCAGCATCTCCTCCATTGGTCTGACACCCCCAGCCACTCGTCCATTGGTCTGACACTCGTCCATTGGTCTGACACTCGTCCATTGGTCTGACACTCGTCCATTGGTCTGACACTCGTCCATTGGTCTGACACTCGTCCATTGGTCTGACACTCCTCCATTGGTATGACACTCCTCCATTGTTCTGACACCCCCACTCTCTCCTCTGTTGGTCTGACACCCCCAGCCTCTCCTCCGTTGGTCTGACATCCCCAGCCTCTCCTCCGTTGGTCTGACACTCCCAGCCTCTCCTCTGTTGGTCTGACACCCCCAGCCTCTCCTCTGTTGGTCTGACACTCCCAGCCTCTCCTCTAATGGTCTGACACTCCCAGCCTCTCCTCCGTTGGTCTGACACCCCCAGCATCTCCTCCATTGGTCTGACACCCCCAGCCACTCGTCCATTGGTCTGACAATGGCGACACTCACAGCTCACTATAAAGCTTTGGGGTGAAAAGGTTGAGATTGTTCCGGGTGGCGGGTGCATGTTTTTATGAGCAGGGAGGGCTGGAGGGCACAAAGGTTAAGTGCTGTTGGTGTTGAGAAGGACAGGAGGACAGGATGGGGTAGATGCATGTATTTATTCATTTTTATATTAATGTAAGCTTTTTTTAAACTAGGCAAGTGAGTTAAGAACAAATTCTTATTTACAATGATGGCCTACCCCGGCCAAACCCGGACCACGCTGGGACAGTTGTGCGCCGCCCTATGGGACTCCCAATCCGCCCTGTGGGACTCCCAATCACGTCCGGATGTGATGCAGCCTGGATTTGAACCAGGTACAGCAGTGATGCCTATTGCGCTGAGATGCAGTGTCTTAGACAACTGCGCCACTCGGGAGCCATGTTAAAGCGGGGTCAGGTGAGGATCCCCCTCATTATGTTAAGCACTACGAGTGTCTGGGGGGGGGCGTTACGTAAGTTCATTAAATTATTATGGTCATAATTATTGTGCAAGTGAGGGGTGAAGTAAGGTCTGTATGTGAACGCTTGCTGCAATGTGTTTCTGCTTGTCTGGCTGAGGCCGTCAGACGTGATCATTAAGATTCCTTTTCCCGTCTTGGGGACCTTGTCACAAAACATCTGACAGAAGGTCAGCGTGACAGACAGACAGACATGGTATTAGGATCTTATACTAGACTAGGACCAACTACATCCACAACTACTAGTCTCTGTGAAATGTACTGCTCTATATCAGATTTGTAATGAGATGTGGATATTCAGTTATTGCTTTGATATTCACTACAAAACATTAAGAACACCTGCTCTTTTCCATGACACAGACTGTGAGTCCAGGTGAGTCCAGGTGAAAGCTATGATCCCTTATTGATGTCACTTGTTAAATCCACTTCAATCCGTCAAGATAAAGAAGGATATTTAAGCCTGGAGTCAACTGAGACATGGATTGTGTATGTGTGCTATTCAGAGGGTGAATGGGAAAGACTAAAGATGTGTGACTTTGAACAGGGTCTGGTAGTAGGTGCCAGGTGCACCGGTTTGAGTGTGTCAAGAACTGCAACGCTGCTGGGTTTTTCATGCTCATCAGTTTCCCTTGTGTGTCAAGAATGGTCTACCACCCAAAGGTCATCCATTCCATTTGGACCAGCCTTAGGTCAACATTCCTGTGGAACGCTTTCGACACCTTGTAGAGTCCATGCCCTGACACATTGAGTCTGTTCTGAGGGAGAACGGGGTGAAACTCCGTATTAGGAAGGTGTTCCTGATGTTTTGTACACCCAGTGTGTTTCGAAACAACGTTAATTTTGTGTGTTAGATTATAGGACATGGTTGTATTTGGACTGTTGTTGTGACATGTATAGCCTCTGTACTGCTTGAGTGTCCTAGACAGGCGGAGGGTTTCAATATAGTTTGATATAAACATGGTGGGTTCAGGAAGCTAGCTAGTACCTACTACCGTTACACAGGGCACCACGACTCTTCCCTGTGACCCTCATGTCTACTGTCACATATCAGTTTAATAACCACCACACACACAGCACTCCCCTCCTCTACGCTAGGCTACGCTAACATAGCTCTGAGTGCTGCCTAGCCCCGTAATGGCAGAAATAGCCCAGACAAACATAACACGGTAGCAGAGGACTGAGCACCCAGAATATTATACTAATGGTCTACTAATGAAAAGCTGTAGATGCCGTGTAGGAGCCGGCCGCGTAGGGAGCTGGCTCCCCTAGAGAATGGAATGAAGGTCATGGGGGAATGGTAGGCAGTGGCAATGCAGCACTAGAAACACAGGTAGGTTGACTGGCTGGCTGGCTGTATATCACTGCAGCACTGGAAAAACAGACAGACTGGCTGGCTGGCTGACTTGTTACATATCACTGCAGTACGGGAAACAGACAGACTGGCTTGGCTGGTTGGCTGACTTGTTACGTATCACTGCAGTACTGGAAACAGACTGGCTGGCTGACTTGTTGGAAACAGACAGACTGACTGGTTGACTGTTACATATCACTGCAGCACTGACTGGCTGGCTGAGACAGACTGTTGTTACTCACTGTGCAGTACTGCAGTACTGGAAACAGACTGGCTGGCTGACTTGTTACATATCATTGCAGTACTGGAAACAGACAGACTGGCTGGCTGGCTGACTTGTTACATATCATTGCAGTACTGGAAACAGACAGACTGGCTGGCTTGTTACATATCACTGCAGTACTGGAAACAGACAGACTGGCTGGCTGGCTTGTTACATATCACTGCAGTTCTGGAAACAGACAGACTGGCTGACTTGTTACGTATCACTGCAGTACTGGAAACAGACTGGCTGGCTGACTTGTTACATATCATTGCAGTACTGGAAACAGACAGACTGGCTGGCTGGCTGACTTGTTACATATCACTGCAGTTCTGGAAACAGACAGACTGACTGGTTGACTGTTACATATCACTGCAGCACTGGAAACAGACAGACTGGCTGGCTGACTTGTTACATATCACTGCAGCACTGGAAACAGACAGACTGGCTGGCTGACTTGTTACATATCACTGCAGTGAAACAGACAGACTGGCTGGCTGACTTGTTACATATCACTGTTCTGGAAACAGACAGACTGGCTGGCTGACTTGTTACATATCACTGCAGTACTGGAAACAGACAGACTGGCTGGCTGACTTGTTACATATCACTGCAGTTCTGGAAACAGGCAGGCTGGCTGGCTGACTTGTTACATATCACTGCAGCACTGGAAACAGACAGACTGGCTGGCTTGTTACATATCACTGCAGTACTGAAAACAGACTGACTGGCTGGCTGGCTGACTTGTTACATATCACTGCAGTTCTGGAAACAGACAGACTGGCTGGCTGACTTGTTACATATCACTGCAGTACTGGAAACAGACATACTGGCTGGCTGGCTTGTTACATGTCACTGCAGTTCTGGAAACAGGCTGGCTGGCTGGCTGGCTTGTTACATATCACTGCAGTACTGGAAACAGACATACTGGCTGACTGGCTACATATCACTGCAGTTCTGGAAACAGGCTGGCTGGCTGGCTGACTTGTTACATATCACTGCAGTTCTGGAAACAGGCTGGCTGGCTGGCTGACTTGTTACATATCACTGCTGTACTGGAAACAGACAGACTGGCTGGCTGTATATCACTGCAGTACTGGAAACACAGGCTACATCCTGGCTGGCCCATGTTTAAAGAGAAGGAGAGAGAATTGATGTGCGATTGGATTGGTCTGCTTCATTTTTTCCATATCTCCTATAGAGTGGGCGCGCTGTTGAATTTAAAGATGAGCAGTAGAAAGATCAGCTAGAGATATATTGGATGGTGTTGTTTAGGCCTGAAGGGTTAGAATGATGTTTGAGTGCCGTTAAGGATGGTTTGATAGTTTTAAAAAATAATTAAAGGCATGTTGAAAAAGTCATTTTTTTCAGTTGAATGTCATACTGTAAACTGATACATTTCAGTCAACGGGTTGATACCTGACAGACGACATGCTATTAGACCCTAAACAGATATGTAATGTAAAGGGCCAGTTGGACTGAGACTAATGAAGATAACAACAGGAAATATTCCTAATCCTGTTGCGTCAGTCATCTAGTGAAGACCCACGTCACATGGGGACGCACCTACTGTTTATATAAACAAACAGGCCTCCCTCGTCATAGCTTAAGATCTATCTGTGGTGTTGGGTTCTATCATTAGTGTCTGTGGTGTTGGGTTCTATCATTAGTGTCTGTGGTGTTGGGTTCTATCATTAGTGTCTGTGGTGTTGGGTTCTATCATTAGTGTCTGTGGTGTTGGGTTCTATCATTAGTGTCTGTGGTGTTATATCATTAGTGTCTGTGGTGTTATATCATTAGTGTCTGTGGTGTTATATCATTAGTGTCTGTGGTGTTATATCATTCGTGTCTGTGGTGTTATATCATTAGTGTCTGTGGTGTTGGGTTCTATCATTAGTGTCTGTGGTGTTATATCATTAGTGTCTGGTGTTATATCATTAGTGTCTGTGGTGTTATATCATTAGTGTCTGTGGTGTTGGGTTCTGTCATTAGTGTTTGTGGTGTTGGGTTCTGTCATTAGTGTCTGTGGTGTTGGGTTCTGTCATTAGTGTCTGTGGTGTTGGGTTCTGTCATTAGTGTCTGTCCTATCTGAAAGCAGTGACCACTAGGCTGATAGATCTGTGTGGGGGAGGCCAGGCGTGTTGAACAAGCAGACTGAGAGAGTGGGACTGTTACAATAGACGGTCAACAGAGAACAGATGATGTCACAGGGCTGAACAGAACAGATGGGTGTGGATTCAGCCATGGTACTCTGACAGGGGTGGCTGGCTTGGTTCAGGCTTGCCAGGCAGAGTAGCGTCAACGCGTCACGCTTTGCCATGTGGGTAACAGAACCCTTACCCCCCCCCTGCTCCTCTCATTACAGGAGACAGCAGCAGCAGAGACCTCCGGGAGGTGGAGGAGACAGGAAGACCCAGAATCCTCAGCAGCAGTCGCCACAACGACAACAACCTCCATCTCAACAACAACCGGTCAATCAGCAACAGAATGACCAGCAGCAGCCCGGGCCGGGGGGTCATGGTAGATACACTCGTGACCAGCAGCAGCAGCAGCAGCAGCAGGGAGGACAGCGTGGAGGTAGCCACGGGCAACAGTTCCAGGGCCACGGCGGGCAGCGTCAGGGACCTCCCCACCACGGCTATAGCCAGAATCGCCGCTGGCACCACAACCAGAAGGGGCAGGGGGTAGGACAGGGACTGCAGGGGCAAGGGGGCCCGGCAGGTGACAGGGACAGGGGGCAACCACAACGGGAGACAGGGACCGAGGGGGCAACCACACCGGGAGACCGGGACCGAGGGGGCAACCACAACGGGAGACAGGGACCGAGGGGGGTAACCACAATGGGAGACAGGGACCGAGGGGGGCACCAACGAGAGACAGGGACAGGGGGGCACCAACGGGAGACAGGGACAGAGGGGGCACCAACGGGAGACAGGGACAGAGGGGGGCACCAACGGGAGACAGGGACAGAGGGGGGCACCAACGGGAGACAGGGACAGAGCGGGGGCACCAACGGGAGACAGGGACAGAGGGGGCACCAACGGGAGACAGGGACAGAGGGGGGCACCAACGGGAGACAGGGACAGAGGGGGGCACCAACGGGAGACAGGGACAGAGGGGGGCACCAACGGGAGACAGGGACAGAGTGGGGGCACCAACGGGAGACAGGGACAGAGGGGGGCAACCACAACGGGAGACAGGGACAGAGGGGGCAACCACAACGGGAGACAGGGACAGGGGGGCAACCACAACGGGAGACAGGGACCGAGGGGGTTAACCACAACGGGAGACAGGGACCGAGGGGGGCAACCACAACGGGAGACAGGGACAGAGGGGGGCAACCACAACGGGAGACAGGGACAGAGGGGGCAACCACAACGGGAGACAGGGACAGAGACAGGGGGGGCAACCACAACGGGAGACAGGGACAGAGGGGTGGCACCGCTCAGAAACACCAAAGAGACAAAGAATGTGAAGGCAGAGGAGACCAGCACCAGGCTAGAGACAGAGATCTCCAAGGGCCCCAGTGAGGGGCTTCCCAGCCAGCCTGGGGGCCAGGAGAAGGGCCAGAGCCCGACGGGGAGTGACAAGCACAGGGAAAGCCAGCTGGACGAGGGCCCTAAAGTCAGCCTGCTGCAATCATCCAAGGAGAGGCTGAGGAGGAGGCTAAAAGACAAGGTAAACTAAATATCTTTACTGTCTTATCTATCTGCCAATCACCATCAGTCTTAGGCAGGCCATGGCCACGCCCTCCCCTTTCGACACACATGCATACACACACACACAAACATGCACACAGTAAACATTTTAGATGAATACACACACACACACCACACACACACACACACACATGGGTTGCTGAGTCTGTTTGGTAGGTGGGGGTGCAACTCTCTAATTTATTAAAGAACACTGGGGGCATCCCGAGTGGCGCAAGGCACTGCATCACAGTGTTTGAGGCATCACTACAGACTCTGGTTCGAGTCCCAGGCTGTGTCACAACCGGCCATGACCGAGAGTCCCATAAAGCGCACAATTGGCCCAGTGTCGTCCGGGTTAGGGGAGGGTTTGGCCCAGTGTCGTCCGGGTTAGGGGAGGGTTTGGTCCAGTGTCGTCTGGGTTAGGGGAGGGTTTGGTCCAGTGTCGTCTGGGTTAGGGGAGGGGGTCCAGCGTCGTCTGGGTTTGGTCCAGTGTCGTCCGGGTTAGGGGAGGGTTTGGTCCAGCGTTGTCCGGGTTAGGGGAGGGTTTGGCCGGGGGGACTTTACTTGGCTCATTGCGCTCTAGCAACTCCTTGTGGCGGGCCAGGCGCAAAGCAGGCTGACTCCTTATGGCGTGCCGGGCGCCTGCAGGCTGACTCCTTGTGCCGTGCCGGGCGCCTGCAGGCTGACTCCTTGTGGCGGGCCAGGCGCCTGCAGTCTGATTTTCCTCCGACACATTGGTGCGGGTGACTTCCGGGTTAAGCGGGTGGGTGTTAAGAAGCGCGGTTTGGCGGGTCATGTTTCAGAGGACGCATGACTCAACCTTCACCTCTCCCGAGGAACGATGAGACAAGATTGAAATTGAATCGCAATTGGATATCATGAAACAGGGGGTTAAACATAAACAAACAGTGGAGGCTTGTCTGTAGACTCTGATGTCGTGGGTCAACTTCTCTTGTAGCATGACTCATTACTTGTGTCTGTTTAGTTCTTAACCTAAGTGTCTAAGGCGCGGCCGCTCCTCTCCCCCTTACAGCCTGCGACAACCAGACAGAGATTAACAGACTGCTTCAAACACAGGCTGAGGCTCAGATGGAAGCCTGCTCCCTATGTAGTGCACTCCTTTTGACTATAGGCTCTAGTCAAGTAGTGCACTATATAAGGAATAGCGTGCAATTTGGAATGAGACCAGAGACAGGAATTTACCTAAATGGGAGGAAACATGGGACATTATCCACAGTCAGATCCCTGTCACGTTTGGGGTTCAGGGTTGTATTCATTAAGGCACACCGTAGCAAAACTGTTTGCAACGTAGAACGAAAACTGTGCTTCTAATTGAATAATTCCAGGTAGTACCTGATTCAGGACACTTTCTTTCATTTGATGCCAAATGAATAAGACCATTATAGCAGAGGTAGACAAACCTGTTCCTGGAAATGCAGCAGGTACTGTTTCACCTAGGTCCCACACCTCACCAACTGAGCTAATTGGTCAGTTCAGTGATTGCCTATATTCAACACACCTGGTCTTCCAGGTTGGTTACATCAAAAACACGTCCAGGGTTGCCTCTACCCCTGCAGTGTAGCCTGCTCCTCATTAAGGCTAGCTCTGTGTGCTGCGTTTTACAGTGACAATACCCTGACCCTCCCCTGTAGACTCACTGACACGGTGTTAAGAAGCATATTGATGATGTCATATCCTGTATCTGTTGTCAAACCATATTTCCTCTCTCAGGGGTTTCACTTCCTGGGTTAAACATCTATTGAGCACAGAAATGCACCATGCGTGTTCATATGTCAGCTCAAATACATGATAACAAAGCTGGGGGTTTTATGACCAGGCAGAGTCCCAGACACAATTAAGATGAGCTCCAGACTGAAAGGCTGTGATTCTCAATTGACCAGGATTTTTTTGTATTCTGCTGTTCTCCAGGAGGAGGCTGTGGTGTCTCCGGTCGGGCCCCAGCGGAGCCGCATGCACCGCCTGCTGGAGATCCTGAACAGCATGAGGAGCAACAGAGCCGGGGTGGACAGCCAGCTCAGCTCCTTCATGGAGGAGGCCCAGAGCTCGACCCAGTCAGAGGAGACCCTGGCCCAGATAGTCAGCACCATCTATGACAAGGCCCTCAGCGACAGGAGCTTTGCTGCTACTGCTGCAAGGCTCTGTGACAAGATGGCCCTGTTCATGGTGGAGGGGACCAAGTTTAGGTCACTACTGCTCAATATGTTACAGGTGAGGGAGGGGGGGGGTGTGCGTGCATGCATTCCTGTCTGTCTGTCTGTCTGTCTGTCTGACACCAGTCACACACAGTCACTATCTCAGTGTTTAGGTGTGGATGGTCATAATTGGTGTCAGTGGCTGTGTGTGACGTGGGGTAAATGTGACAGCTAATGAACCACCAAGACTCTTCCTAGAGCTGGCTGCCCAGCCAAACTGAGCGATCATGGGAGAAGGGCCTTGGTCAGGGAGGTGATCAAGAACCCAATGGTCACTCTAACAGAGCTCCAGAGTTCTACTGTGGAGATGGGAGAACCTTCCAGAAGGACAACCATCTCTGCAGCACTCCACCAATCAGGCCTTTATGGTAGTGGCCATTTGTATTTCATATACCTTTGACAACTGGATGTTCTTTAGGCACTTTAGTATTGCCAGCCTGATCTCAGGAGTTGATAGGCTTGAAGCAATGCTCAAGCATTGCTAAGAGCTGCTGGCATACACAGGAAAGTGCTGTTTGAATGAATGCTTACGAGCCTGCTGCTGCCTACCACCTCTGTCAGACTGCTATATCAAATCATAGACTTAATTATTATATAATAAACACACAGAAATACCAGCCGTTGGTCATTAATATGGTCAAATCTGGAAACTATCATCTCGAAAACTAAACGTTTATTCTTTCAGTGAAATATGGAACCGTTCTGTATTTTATCTAACAGGTGACATCCATAAGTCTAAATGTTGCTGTTACTTTGCACAACCTTCAGTGTTGTGTCATAATTATGTAAAATTCTGGCAAATGAATTACTGTCTTTGTTAGGAAGAAATGGTCTTCACACAGTTCGCAACGAGCCAGGCGGCCCAAACTGCTGCATAAACCCTGACTCTGCTTGCACAGAACGCAAGAGAAGTGACACAATTTACCTAGTTAAAATAAATTCATGTTTGCAGGTAATGGTAACTAAATATGCAGGTTTAAAAAAAAATATACCTGTGTATTGATTTTAAGAAAGGCATTGATGTTTATGGTTAGGTACATTGGTGCAACGACAGTGTTTTTTTCGCGAATGCGCTTGTTAAATCATCACCCGTTTGGCGAAGTTGAATTAGGCTGTGATTCAATGATAAATTAACAGGCACCGCATTGATTATTTGCAACGCAGGACAAGCTAGTTAAACTAGTAATATCATCAACCATGTGTAGTTATAACTAGTGATTATGTTAAGATTGATTGTTTTTTATAAGATAAGTTTAATGCTAGCTAGCAACTTACCTTGGCTCCTTTCTGCACAAGCGTAACAGGTGGTCACGCAGTATTGCAACCCACGCAGTCTCCTCGTGGGTTGCAATATAATCGGCCATAATCGGCATTCATAAATTACCGATTGTTATGAAAACTTGAAATCAGCCCTAATTAATCGGTTGACCTCTAGTGCCAAGCTTGTATCGTCATACCCAAGAAGACTCGAGGCTATTATCGCTGCCAAAGGTGCTTCAATAAATGTGCAAACATTTCTAAAAACCTGTTTTTGCTTTGTCATTATGGGGTATTGTGTGTAGATTGATGAAGGAAAAAAACTGTTTAATCCATTTTAGAATCAGGCTGTAATCTAACACAATGTGGAAAAAGTCAAGGGGTCTGAATACTTTCGGAATGCACTGTAAGTCAAGTGCTGAAAGATACAGTTGAAGTCGGAAGTTGACATACACCTTAGACAAATACATTTAAACTCAGTTTTTCACAATTCCTGACATTTAATCCTAGTAAAAAAATACCTGTTTTAGGTCAGTTAGGATTCCCTCTTTATTTTAAGAATGTGAAATGTCAGAATAATAGTAGAGATTTATTTCAGCTTTTCTTTCTTTCATCACATTCTCAGTGGGTCAGAAGTTTACATACACTCAATTAGTGTTTGGTAGCATTGCCTTTAAATTGTTTAAATTGGGTCAAACGTTTCGGGTAGCCTTCCACAATAAGTTGGGTGAATTTTGGCCCATTCCTCCTGATAGAGCTGGTGTTGCTGAGTCAGGTTTGTAGGCCTCCTTGCTCACACACGCTTTCTCAGTTCTGACAACACATTCTTTATGGGATTGAGGTCAGGGCTTTGTGACGGGTGCCATTTGGGACATAGATCTAAGCAGAGTATGGCTCCTTAAATAGCTTGTTACTGATGGATATGGTGCCAAATCTCCACTCTTTAAACCCTCCTCTCCCCCTGTTCTCTACCCTCCTTCTCCCAATCACTCCTCTTCTCCTCTCCCCCTCTACCCCCCTCACTCCTCCTTCTCTACCCTCCTCTCCCCCTCTCACTCCCCTTCTCTACCCTCCTCTCCCCCTCTGTCTCCCCCACACTACCCCTCTCTACCCTCACTCACTCACTCACCCTCTTTACCCTCCTCTCCACCTCACTCCTGCCTCTCTTCCCTCCTCCCAATCACTCCCCTTCTCCTCTCCCCCTCCCTCCTCTCCCTCTCTACCCTCTCACTCCTCCTCTCCCCCCTCTACCCCTCTCCCCCTCCTCTCCCCTTCTCACTCCCCCCTCTCTACCCTCCTTCTCCCAATCACTCTCCCTCTCCTCTCCTCTCTCCCCTCCTCTCCCCCTCTCACTCCCCCTTCTCTCCTCCACTCTCCCTCTCCCCTTCTACCCTCCTCTCCCCCTCTCCCCTCCTCTTCTCTACCCTCCTCTTCCCCCACTACCCCTCTCACCCTCTCACTCCCACTTCCTCTTTACCCTCCTCTCCCCCTCTCACTCCCCTTCTCTACCCTCCTCTTCCCCCACTACCCCTCTCACTCCCACTCCCTCTTTACCCTCCTTTCCCCCTCTCACTCCCCCTCTCTACCCTCCTTCTCCCAATCACTCCCCTTCTCCTCGCCCCCTTTCACTCCCCCTCCTCTCTACCCTCTCATTCTCCTCTCCCCTTCTCACTCCCCCTCTCTAGTCCACCTTCTCCCAATCACTCCCCTTCTCCTCTCCCCCTCTCCTCTCCCCCTAGAGTGGTCATTCTGTGTGTAGCCAGGCGGTGGTTTGGTTTGTCGGCTGGGTGCTAAGCGCCCGTACCTGTCTTTTAGGAAGCGAGTGCTATGCTTGTTTCCTCACCCTGGTGTCACGTTTCAGTTTCTCTGTCATCTACAGGAGCATTTCATGTTAAGCATCTTTATCTCCCTTCTTATGTCATGTCTGTATAAATGCATAGTGGCCATTAACCTTACATCTGTATACAGCTCTGCACAGATTGTTTAACTCTTACATTAGATTGTTTCATGCTGAACTCTGTCATTGTCAAGTTGATATAAAGTGTAGGTATTATCCATTAGTTCACTTCTGTTAACATGCAACACCCACAACGGTTAGTATTTTTATGCAAATGTTTTGCCCACTAAGACATGAGCATTACTTGGATTTTATAAACCTGCATTTGACTGTACTGGTACTGTACCATACAGCTGTGTGTAGATCTGTCAGAACCAATTACCACCTGTACCTCCTCATTGACAAACAGAATCGAGTTGTACAGCCAAGGATGCCACCCTATAACCCAACCAGACGTGGTTCTCTCTGCCTCTCTCTCTGCCTCTCTCTGCCTCTCTCTGTCTCTCTCTGTCTCTCTCTCTGCCTCTCTCTGTCTCTCTCTCTGCCTCTCTGCCTCTCTCTGTCTCTCTCTGCCTCTCTCTGTCTCTCTCTGCCTCTCTCTCTGCCTCTCTCTGCCTCTCTCTGCCTCTCTCTGTCTCTCTCTGTCTCTCTCTCTCTCTCTCTGTCTCTCTCTCTGCCTCTCTCTGTCTCTCTCTCTGTCTCCTCTCTCTCTCTCTCTGTCTCTCTCTCTCTGCCTCTCTGCCTCTCTCTCTCTCTCTCTCTCTCTCTCTCTCTCTCTCTCTCTCTCTCTCTCTCTCTCTCTCTCTCTCTCTCTCTCTCTCTCTCTCTCTCTCACATATATATTCATATATATATTTTCATTCATATATGTATAATTTGTTTATTGTCTCTGTGTCTTTCTATGGAGGAACCATTCATTCCCAACAGATTCTCTGCTTCCCAGACCCAGTTTCTATTTAACTAGGCAAGTCAGTTAAGAACAAATCTCTTATTTACAATGAAGCTTCTTGCCCTTTGTGCTGTTGTCTGTGCCCAATAATGTTTGTACCATGCTTAGTGCTGCTACCATGTTACTAAATTGATTTTATTGATGTATTATATCAAGTTAAAATAAGTGTTCAGTCAGTATTGTTGTAATTGTCATTATTACAAATACATTTTTAAAAATTCAATAATCGGTCTGAGGAGAACCTGATTTTACATTATGCTAATATGTTATTCACCCCTCTCTCTGTCCTCTGCAGAAGGTCTTTTCTGAGGAGAACCTGATTTTACATTATGCTAATATGTTATTCACCCCTCTCTCTGTCCTCTGCAGAAGGACTTTTCTGAGGAGAACCTGATTTTACATTATGCTAATATGTTATTCACCCCTCTCTCTGTCCTCTGCAGAAGGACTTTTCTGAGGAGAACCTGGTTTTACATTATGCTAATATGTTATTCACCCCTCTCTCTGTCCTCTGCAGAAGGACTTTTCTGAGGAGAACCTGGTTTTACATTATGCTAATATGTTATTCACCCCTCTCTCTGTCCTCTGCAGAAGGACTTTTCTGAGGAGAACCTGGTTTTACATTATGCTAATATGTTAGTCACCCCTCTCTCTGTCCTCTGCAGAAGGTCTTTTCTGAGGAGAACCTGATTTTACATTATGCTAATATTTTAGTCACCCCTCTCTCTGTCCTCTGCAGAAGGACTTTTCTCGTCGGGTGGAGCTGCAGGCGTCTGACGTGGAGCTTTGGTTGGGATTCATCACCTTCCTGTGTGAGGTTTTTGGAACCATGAGGTCCAGCGCTGGAGAACCGTTTAGGGTGTTGGTCTGTCCTATATACACCTGTCTCCGAGAGGTGAGTTCCCTGTTCCCTACACACCTCCACCTGTCTACCTCCACCTGTCTACCACTACACTAACACACCTCCACCTGTCTACCACTATACTAACACACCTCCACCCGTCTACCACTACACTAACACACCTCCACCCGTCTACCACTACACTAACACCCCTCCACCCGTCTACCACTACACTAACACACCTCCACCCGTCTACCACTACACTAACACACCTCCACCTGTCTACCACTACACTAACACACCTCCACCTGTCTACCACTACACTAACACACCTCCACCTGTCTACCACTACACTAACACACCTCCACCTGTCTACCACTACACTAACACACCTCCACCTGTCTACCACTACACTAACACACCTCCACCTGTCTACCACTACACTAACACACCTCCACCTGTCTACCACTACACTAACACACCTCCACCTGTCTACCACTACACTAACACACCTCCACCTGTCTACCACTACACTAACACACACGTCTACCACACCTAACACACCTCCACCTGTCTACCACTAACTAACACACCTCCACCTGTCTACCACTACACTAACACACCTCCACCCGTCTACCACTACACTAACACACCTCCACCTGTCTACCACTACACTAACACACCTCCACCCGTCTACACCTCCACCTGTCTACCACTACACTACACTCCAACCACACACTCCACCCCTCCACCTGTCTACCACTACACTAACACACCCCTCCACCTGTCTACCACTACACTAACACACCTCCACCTGTCTACCACTACACTAACACACCTCCACCTGTCTACCACTACACTAACACACCCCTCCACCCGTCTACCACTACACTAACACACCTCCACCTGTCTACCACTACACTAACACACCCCTCCACCTGTCTACCTCCACCTGTCTACCACTACACTAACACCCTCCACCTGTCTACCACTACACTAACACACCCCTCCACCTGTCTACCACTACACTAACACCCCTCCACCTGTCTACCACTACACTAACACACCTCCACCTGTCTACCACTACACTAACACACCCCTCCACCTGTCTACCACTACACTAACACACCCCTCCACCCGTCTACCACTACACTAACACACCCCTCCACCCGTCTACCACTACACTAACACACCCCTCCACCCGTCTACCACTACACTAACACACCCCTCCACCTGTCTACCACTACACTAACACACCCCTCCACCTGTCTACCACTACACTAACACACCCCTCCACCTGTCTACCACTACACTAACACACCTCCACCCGTCTACCACTACACTAACACACCTCCACCCGTCTACCACTACACTAACACACCTCTACCACTACCACTACACTAACACACCTCCACCCGTCTACCACTACACTAACACATCCTCCACCCGTCTACCACTACACTAACACACCTCCACCCGTCTACCACTACACTAACACCCCTCCACCTGTCTACACTAACACACCTCCACCTGTCTACCACTACACTAACACACCTCCACCCGTCTACCACTACACTAACACACCTCCACCTGTCTACCACTACACTAACACACCTCCACCTGGAGAACCGTTTAGGGTTTTGGTTTGTCCCGTGTAAACACACACACCCACGGACATTCCACCTCTGCTCAACTATGTAGCCATCTAATCTACAATCTATAATGTTGGATATCTTCTTATATCCACTCTAGCAGTACCACTTATAGGCTGGAAATTATTTCTAGTGTGGATATTGGAACAGGCTCGGTTGTCTCTCGTTGACTGGGTGTGTCACACATGCTATGTGGATATATCCTCAACCAGTAATTCACTACGATAACAAAGCATCCTTATTCAGAAGGCCCCCCCATCCGTCCGTCAATCCCACAGCACAGCATAGTACTCTGGGTAATTGGGGGGGAAAAAACTAAGAGGAGAAGATGATTCCGGTAACACCTGCCTCACCTCAGAGTTCCAATTTCCATCAGCGGAGGAGGTCTGTCACATTGGCTCAGACTGTTTCCATAGGAACCAGAGACCGCAGACAGACGCGGTAATAAACTGGGGTTTATCCGGTAGAGAAAGCAGAAGTGGTCAAAACAGTGAGTGGAGCATGGAGGGTTTAGATGAATGGTTAGCATGAAATCAATTACCAGAGAAGCCACCAAGACAGTACAGCATTTAGCCTATCATAACCTGAATCCAGATTTGTTTCTGCAGTATAGCCAACTTGTAGTTGATGTCATGTCAAACAAATTGACCGTAGGTGTTGTGAAAGACTGTACAAAACAGATCTGGGTTCCAGGCTAGTAATTTTCCTCCGTATTCCTACTTCTAGCCAGTGATACAGTAACATGTTATGGGGGGGGGCTAGTGTGAGGAGAAAGAGCTGCTTCTCTGCCTGCCTCCTTCCCTGCGAGTACTCCCCCTCTCAGTATCTCAGTGAGGCAAGATGTGTTTATCTGGTTTCCATGGTGACATCCTATATCCAGCCTTTCGCGTAGATACAGTGCATTCTGAAAAAGTATTCAGAAAAAAAACAATTGAATCTATTTTTAGAATGAGGCTGCAATGTAACAACATGTGGAAAAAGTCACTGGGTCTGAATGCACTGCACTACACACACACACACACACACACCCATCCGGGTTCAAGTGAGTTGTCTGCAGTGACAGCCGTGGTCTTCGTCTAGACCAGGGGTAGGCAACTAGATTCAGCTGCAGGATGATTTTTGTTGGAGCGAGAGGGTCAGGGGCCTGGAAAATCATTATACCTTGATTACATTGATACACGATTACATGAGTAACCCCCCCCCCCACACACACACACACACCACTGGCATGTGCCAGCCTGGTACTCCCCATGGAGCAAGGCAATCTAACACTTCCATAGACTGTAGGGCTGTTAAACAGTGACTGGGAGGGAGGCAGGCAGGCACACCTCTCACATTCCTATACTCTCACCTCTCACATTCCTATACTCTGTATTATTACCATTATACTGGGTTACACGGAGGGACACTGGGATCAGGCTCGAGGACCTAGAGGACGCTGGGAGCAGGCTGGAGGACCTAGAGAACACTGGGAGCAGGCTGGAGGACCTAGAGGACGCTGGGAGCAGGCTCGAGGACCTAGAGGACGCTGGGAGCAGGCTGGAGGACCTAGAGAACACTGGGAGCAGGCTGGAGGACCTAGAGAACACTGGGAGCAGGCTGGAGGACCTAGAGGACGCTGGGAGCAGGCTGGAGGACCTAGAGGACGCTGGGAGCAGGCTGGAGGACCTAGAGAACACTGGGAGCAGGCTGGAGGACCTAGAGGACGCTGGGAGCAGGCTGGAGGACCTAGAGGACGCTGGGAGCAGGCTGGAGGACCTAGAGGACGCTGGGAGCAGGCTGGAGGACCTAGAGAACACTGGGAGCAGGCTGGAGGACCTAGAGGACGCTGGGAGCAGGCTGGAGGACCTAGAGGACACTGGGAGCAGGCTCGAGGACCTAGAGGACGCTGGGAGCAGGCTGGAGGACCTAGAGAACACTGGGAGCAGGTTGGAGGACCTAGAGGACGCTGGGATCAGGCTCGAGGACCTAGAGGACGCTGGGAGCAGGCTGGAGGACCTAGAGAACACTGGGAGCAGGCTGGAGGACCTAGAGGACGCTGGGAGCAGGCTGGAGGACCTAGAGGACGCTGGGAGCAGGCTGGAGGACCTAGAGGACGCTGGGAGCAGGCTGGAGGACCTAGAGGACGCTGGGAGCAGGCTGGAGGACCTAGAGAACACTGGGAGCAGGCTGGAGGACCTAGAGAACACTGGGAGCAGGCTGGAGGACAGCGCACCTAGAGGACGCTGGGATCAGGCTGGAGGACCTAGAGGACACTGGGATCAGGCAGGCTGGACTGGGACCTAGAGGCCACTGGGAGCAGGCTGGAGGACAACGCACCTAGAGGACGCTGGGATCAGGCTGGAGGACCTAGAGGACACTGGGAGCAAGCTGGAGGACAGAGCACCTAGAGGACGCTGGGATCAGGCTGGAGGACCTAGAGGACACTGGGATCAGGCTGGAGGACACAGAGCACCTAGAGGACGCTGGGATCAGGCTGGAGGACCTAGAGGCCACTGGGATCAGGCTGGAGGACACGGAGCACCTGGAGCACACTGGGATCAGGCTGGAGGACCTAGAGGACACTGGGATCAGGCTGGAGGACACAGAGCACCTAGAGGACGCTGGGATCAGGCTGGAGGACCTAGAGGACACTGGGATCAGGCTGGAGGACACAGAGCACCTAGAGGACGCTGGGATCAGGCTGGAGGACACAGCGCACCTAGAGAACACTGGGATCAGGCTGGAGGACACAGAGCACCTAGAGGACACTGGGAGCAGGCTGGAGGACGTAAAGGGGACTGGGAGCAGACTGGGGGACGTAAAGGGGACTGGGAGCAGGCTGGAGGACGTAAAGGGGACTGGGAGCATGCTGGAGGACGTAAAGGGGACTGGGAGCAGGCTGGAGGACGTAAAGGGGACTGGGAGCAGGCTGGAGGACACAGAAGGCCTAGTGGACACTGAGAGCAGGCTGGAGGACGTAAAGGGGACTGGGAGTAGGCTGGAGAACACAGATGTCCTAGAGGACACTGGGAGCAGGCTGGAGGACACAGATGACCTAGAGGACACTGGGAGCAGGCTGGAGGACCTAGAGAACACTGGGATCAGGCTGGAGGACACAGAGCACCTAGAGGACACTGGGAGCAGGCTGGAGGACGTAAAGGGGACTGGGAGCAGACTGGGGGACGTAAAGGGGACTGGGAGCAGACTGGGGGACGTAAAGGGGACTGGGAGCAGGCTGGAGGACGTAAGGGGACTGGGGACTGGGAGCAGGCTGGAGGACGTAAAGGGGACTGGGAGCAGGCTGGAGGACACAGAAGGCCTAGTGGACACTGAGAGCAGGCTGGAGGATGTAAAGGGGACTGGGAGCAGGCTGGAGAACACAGATGTCCTAGAGGACACTGGGAGCAGGCTGGAGGACACAGATGACCTAGAGGACACTGGGAGCAGGCTAGAGGACACTGGGAGCAGGCTGGAGGACACAGATGACCTTTACTGTATAGAGGACTCTGGATTATTTTGACTATTCACTAAAGAACATGAAATCATTTCCCTTTGTTAGATATTTGTTTTGATATAGTGCTGACAAGAAGTATTTTCCCCCTTTCTGATTTTCTCTATTTTTGCATATTTTTGATACTGAATTATCAGATCTTCAATAAAACCGAATATTAGATAAAGGGAACCTGAGTTTACAAATAACACAAAAAATTGATGTATTAATTTCTTTAATTAACACAGTTATGCAGCAACACAATTCCCCTGTGTGAAAAGTAATTCCCCCTTTACAATCAATAACTGGTTGTGACTCCTTAAGCTGCAACGACTCCAACCAAACTCTTCCTGTAGTTGTAGATTTTTAGCCATTTTCATGTAGACTGTGTGTGTTTTGGATCATTGTCTTGAGCAACATGCTGTCACTGGTCTGGCTGAGGGCTGTTAGAGCAACATGCTGTCACTGGTCTGGCTGAGGGCTGTTAGAGCAACATGCTGCCACTGGTCTGGCTGAGGGCTGTTAGAGCAACATGATGTCACTTGTCTGGCTGAGGGCTGTTAGAGCAACATGATGTCACTTGTCTGGCTGAGGGCTGTTAGAGCAACATGATGTCACTTGTCTGGCTGAGGGCTGTTAGAGCAACATGCTGTCACTTGTCTGGCTGAGGGCTGTTAGAGCAACATGCTGCCACTGGTCTGGCTGAGGGCTGTTAGAGCAACATGCTGCCACTGGTCTGGCTGAGGGCTGTTAGAGCAACATGCTGCCACTGGTCTGGCTGAGGGCTGTTAGAGCAACATGCTGCCACTGGTCTGGCTGAGGGCTGTTAGAGCAACATGCTGCCACTGGTCTGGCTGAGGGCTGTTAGAGCAACATGCTGTCACTTGTCTGGCTGAGGGCTGTTAGAGCAACATGCTGTCACTTGTCTGGCTGAGGGCTGTTAGAGCAAAATGCTGTCACTGGTCTGGCTGAGGGCTGTTAGAGCAACATGCTGTCACTTGTCTGGCTGAGGGCTGTTAGAGCAACATGATGTCACTTGTCTGGCTGAGGGCTGTTAGAGCAACATGCTGTCACTTGTCTGGCTGAGGGCTGTTAGAGCAACATGCTGCCACTGGTCTGGCTGAGGGCTGTTAGAGCAACATGCTGTCACTTGTCTGGCTGAGGGCTGTTAGAGCAACATGCTGTCACTGGTCTGGCTGAGGGCTGTTAGAGCAAAATGCTGCCACTGGTCTGGCTGAGGGCTGTTAGAGCAACATGCTGCCACTGGTCTGGCTGAGGGCTGTTAGAGCAACATGCTGTCACTTGTCTGGCTGAGGGCTGTTAGAGCAACATGCTGTCACTGGTCTGGCTGAGGGCTGTTAGAGCAACATGCTGTCACTTGTCTGGCTGAGGGCTGTTAGAGCAACATGATGTCACTTGTCTGGCTGAGGGCTGTTAGAGCAACATGCTGTCACTGGTCTGGCTGAGGGCTGTTAGAGCAAAATGCTGTCACTTGTCTGGCTGAGGGCTGTTAGAGCAACATGATGTCACTTGTCTGGCTGAGGGCTGTTAGAGCAACATGCTGTCACTTGTCTGGCTGAGGGCTGTTAGAGCAACATGATGTCACTTGTCTGGCTGAGGGCTGTTAGAGCAACATGCTGTCACTTGTCTGGCTGAGGGCTGTTAGAGCAACATGATGTCACTTGTCTGGCTGAGGGCTGTTAGAGCAACATGCTGTCACTGGTCTGGCTGAGGGCTGTTAGAGCAAAATGCTGTCACTTGTCTGGCTGAGGGCTGTTAGAGCAACATGATGTCACTTGTCTGGCTGAGGGCTGTTAGAGCAACATGCTGTCACTTGTCTGGCTGAGGGCTGTTAGAGCAACATGATGTCACTTGTCTGGCTGAGGGCTGTTAGAGCAACATGCTGTCACTTGTCTGGCTGAGGGCTGTTAGCGCAACATGCTGCCACTGGTCTGGCTGAGGGCTGTTAGAGCAACATGATGTCACTTGTCTGGCTGAGGGCTGTTAGAGCAACATGATGTCACTTGTCTGGCTGAGGGCTGTTAGAGCAACATGCTGTCACTTGTCTGGCTGAGGGCTGTTAGAGCAACATGCTGTCACTTGTCTGGCTGAGGGCTGTTAGAGAAACATGATGTCACTTGTCTGGCTGAGGGCTGTTAGAGCAACATGCTGCTACTTGTCTGGCTGAGGGCTGTTAGAGCAACATGCTGTCACTGGTCTGGCTGAGGGCTGTTAGAGCAACATGCTGCTACTTGTCTGGCTGACGGCTGTTAGAGCAACATGCTGCTACTTGTCTGGCTGAGGGCTGTTAGAGCAACATGCTGCCACTTGTCTGGCTGACGGCTGTTAGAGCAACATGCTGCCACTGGTCTGGCTGAGGGCTGTTAGAGCAACATGCTGTCACTTGTCTGGCTGAGGGCTGTTAGAGCAACATGCTGCCACTGGTCTGGCTGAGGGCTGTTAGAGCAACATGCTGCCACTGGTCTGGCTGAGGGCTGTTAGAGCAACATGCTGCCACTGGTCTGGCTGCTCCAGGTTGCAGTAGACACGGGTCTGGCTGACGTCAGTCAGATTACATATTACACTCGCTCAAATGCAGGCCTGGTGTGATGTAGCCTATATATTCTTGGCTGTCTATGGACTGGCAGAGCAGGTTTATGTGTGTTGACTGTGTGTTTCTGGAGGTACTAAAAAAACATGACAGGTGTATAGTATTATGTATTTAAATCCAGGTATGAATGATGGGGTGTGAATGGATGGTCTTCGAAGAGGACTTGAGGTGGAACTGCCTCACAAACCACAATTATAAAAGTTAAGAAAATGCTACGCCTTGTTTGATTGAATGATGTGAAAGAATGAATGATATGTGTTTGTGGTATTGCTACGTATAACTAGGAAAAGCCTCCCAATTGAGAATAAAGGGCACAGGCCGGGAAGTGGCAATGCCATAATGGATGATGTCAGAATTCACACAGGATTCCTGAGCGGAATGTTTCTGGACATCTGGGAGTTCTCAGTGTTCCTGGGAAAGGAGGTGGGACTGGGGGAGTGGGAGGGGTGGGGTGGTTGAGGGATTGTGCCACTTATGCAGGTTTGGCTGTGGTGTCAGTAACGTTAGAGCCTGGCAACCGTCAGTGTAGTGCGTCTCCAGGGGTGTCATTATGTGGGACGTCTCAGCTTACATCCCCAGTCCCACTGATGCACATTCTAGGAATGACAAGCCTTCAGTAATTACTGCAGTTCACCAGGAATCCTTCCTAGAATTCATCTCACACATGAACATAGTGATCACATGCCCTCCAGCAGCTGAAGTCTGCTGTCTGAAAGACCCAACTGGGAAACTGGTATGACAGTAAACCCTTGTAGTGCAGTTGCTCAGTTACTTTTGAGTCTAAAAGTAATAGATATTTTGATTATTACACAACTCTGGGGTGTTTTTCCACAACATTCTAAGAAACCTGTTGACAAAATGCTTCATTTAGTAACTTGCTAAAGTTAATCAATCCATACATTTTCAAGGTTGAACTTTCTGCTTCATGGTCACTTAGCATTCTTAACTACTAGACCAGGTATATTCAACATTGGGTCTGCGTGGAGGTACTGCAGGCGGTCAGTGTGTATATACAGTACCAGTCAAAGTTTGGACACCTACTCATTCAAGGATTTGTCTTTATTTTACTATTTTCTACATTGTAGATTAATAGTGAAGACATCAACATAGTGTTAAACAAATCAATATTTTAGATTTTAGATTCTTCAAAGTAGCCACCCTTTGCCTTGATGACAGCTTTGCACACTCTTGGCATTATCTCAACCAGTTTCACCTGGAATGCTTTTTCAACAGTCTTGAAGGAGTTGGCTGCTTTTCCTTCACTCTGCGGTCCAACTCTTCCCATTCCATCTCAATTAGGTTGAGGTTGGGTGATTGTGGAGGCCAGGTCATCTGATGCACCACTCCATCACTCTCCTTCTTGGTCAAATAGCCCTTACACAGCCTGGAGGTGTGTTGGGTCATTGTCCTGTTGAAAAACAAGTGATAGTCCCAGTAAGCGCAAACCAGATGGGATGGCGTATCGCTGCAGAATGCTGTGGTAGCCATGCTGGTTAAGTGTGCCTTGAATTCTAAATAAATCACACAGTATCACAGCTCCTCCTCCTCCATGCTTCACGGTGGGAACCACACATGCGGAGATCATCCGTTCACCTACTCTGTGTCTCACAGAAGACACGTCGGTTGGAAGCAAAAATCTAATTTGGACCCATCAGACCAAAGGGCAGATTTCCACCGGTCTGATATCCATTACTTGTGTCTCTTGGCCCAAGCAAGTCTCTTCTTCTTACTGGTGTCCTTTAGTAGTAGTTTCTTTGCAGCAAAAAAAAATGAATTTGGGAATGAACGTAGGCAGAAAATAAAAAGTCAGTTTTCTACTGTGCATGACTGCACTTCCTGTCATCCTGCAGCACTCCATTCTGGGGGAAGTTAATGTACAGTCTAATATTGACTATGCATCCAAAAGAGATTGGGCCACCCTAGAAAGGTTTTAGTGAAATATTATACAATTTAGCAGACACTTTTCTCCAAAAGCGATTTACAGTCGTGTGGATACATTTTTACGTGTAGGTGGTCCCAGGAATCAAACCCAATATCCTGGCCTTGCAATGCTCTGCCAAGATGGATGACAAGGTAATAAATTATTTGTGAAGCCTCAATTTAACATGACCTATAAGGCCTTTTTTAAGTGATGCTTATGCCACCTGTTATAAAGCACAGGTTTATGTCACAGTTATGCCACATTTATGAGTCCTTTATAAAGCATGACATACGGTTATAGATTTGTAAAGCATTTATGTAGTGTTTATAAAGCAAGACATACGGTTATAGATTTGTAAAGCATTTATGTAGTGTTTATAAAGCATGACATATGGTTCTAGATTTGTAAAGCATTTATGTAGTGTTTATAAAGCATGACATACGGTTATAGATTTGTAAAGCATTTATGTAGTGTTTATAAAGCATGACATATGGTTCTAGATTTGTAAAGCATTTATGTAGTGTTTATGAAGCCTTTTTAAGCTGCGTGACCCAAACGGTCATGGACCTCTAGTCCTACAACACGTATGAAAATGGCCAATGGAAGAACTCTTGTTCAAATTGCACCGTTTATGATATTTTGATCCAAAAGGTGTTTACTGAACAGCAGCGTACCGTAGTGTGTTTACTGAACAGCACCGTACCATACCGTAGTGTGTTTACTGAACAGCACCGTACCATATCGTAGTGTGTTTACTGAACAGCACCGTACCATATCGTAGTGTGTTTACTGAACAGCACCGTACCATATCGTAGTGTGTTTACTGAACAGCACCGTACCATATCGTAGTGTGTTTACTGAACAGCAGCGTACCGTAGTGTGTTTACTGAACAGCACCGTACCATATCGTAGTGTGTTTACTGAACAGCACCGTACCATATCGTAGTGTGTTTACTGAACAGCACCGTACCATATCGTAGTGTGTTTACTGAACAGCACCGTACCGTATCATAGAATAGTGTGTTTACTGAATAGCACCGTACCATATCGTAGTGTGTTTACTGAACAGCACCGTACCATATCGTAGTGTGTTTACTGAACAGCACCGTACCATATCGTAGTGTGTTTACTGAACAGCACCGTACCATATCGTAGTGTGTTTACTGAACAGCACCGTACCATATCGTAGTGTGTTTACTGAACAGCACCGTACCGTATCATAGAATAGTGTGTTTACTGAATAGCACCGTACCATATCGTAGTGTGTTTACTGAACAGCACCGTACCATATCGTAGTGTGTTTACTGAACAGCACCGTACCATATCGTAGTATGTTTACTGAACAGCACCGTACCATATCGTAGTGTGTTTACTGAACAGCAGCGTACCGCACCGTAGTGTGTTTACTGAACAGCACCGTATCGTAGTGTGTTTACTGAACAGCAGCGTACTGCACCGTAGTGTGTTTACTGAACAGCACCGTACCGTATCGTAGTGTGTTTACTGAACAGCACCGTACCGTATCGTAGTGTGTTTACTGAACAGCACCGTACCGTATCGTAGTGTGTTTACTGAACAGCACCGTACCGTATCGTAGTGTGTTTACTGAACAGCACCGTACCGTATCGTAGTGTGTTTACTGAACTGCACCGTACTGCACCGTACCGTATCGTAGTGTTTACTGAACAGCACCGTTTCGTACCGTAGTGTGTTTACTGAACAGCACCGTACCGTATCGTAGTGTGTTTACTGAACAGCACCGTACCATATCGTAGTGTGTTTACTGAACAGCACCGTACCATATCGTAGTGTGTTTACTGAACAGCACCGTACCGTATCGTAGTGTGTTTACTGAACAGCACCGTACCGTATCGTAGTGTGTTTACTGAACAGCACCGTACCGTATCGTAGTGTGTTTACTGAACAGCACCGTACTGCACCGTATCGTAGTGTGTTTACTGAACAGCAGGGTACCGTATCGTAGTGTGTTTACTGAACAGCACCGTACCGTATCGTAGTGTTTACTGAACAGCACCATACCGTATCGTAGTGTGTTTACTGAACAGCACCGTACCATACCATAGTGTGTTTACTGAACAGCAGCGTACTGCACCGTACCATACCATAGTGTATTTACTGAACAGCAGCATACTGCTCCGTACCGTAGCATAGTGTGTTTACTGAACAGCACCGTACCGTATCGTAGTGTGTTTACTGAACAGCACCGTACCATATCGTAGTGTGTTTACTGAACAGCACCGTACCATATCGTAGTGTGTTTACTGAACAGCACCGTACCATATCGTAGTGTGTTTACTGAACAGCACCGTACCGTATCGTAGTGTGTTTACTGAACAGCACCGTATCGTAGTGTGTTTACTGAACAGCGCCGTACCGTATCATAGAATAGTGTGTTTACTGAACAGCACCGTACCATATCGTAGTGTGTTTACCGAACAGCACCGTACCATATCGTAGTGTGTTTACTGAACAGCACCGTACCATATCGTAGTGTGTTTACTGAACAGCACCATACCGTATCGTAGTGTGTTTACTGAACAGCACCGTACCGTATCGTAGTGTGTTTACTGAACAGCACCGTACCATATCGTAGTGTGTTTACTGAACAGCACCGTACCGTATCGTAGTGTGTTTACTGAACAGCACCGTACCGTATCGTAGTGTGTTTACTGAACAGCACCGTACCTGAACATCGTAGTGTGTTTACTGAACATCGCCGTACTGCACCGTACCGTATCGTAGTGTGTTTACTGAACAGCACCGTACCGTATCGTAGTGTGTTTACTGAACAGCAGCGTACTGCACCATACCATAGTGTGTTTACTGAACAGCAGCGTACTGCACCGTACCATACCATAGTGTGTTTACTGAACAGCAGCGTACTGCACCGTACCATATCGTAGTGTGTTTACTGAACAGCACCGTACTGCACCGTAGTGTGTTTACTGAACAGCACCGTATCGTAGTGTGTTTACTGAACAGCAGCGTACCGTATCGTAGTGTGTTTACTGAACAGCAGCGTACCGTATCGTAGTGTGTTTACTGAACAGCACCGTATCGTATCGTAGTGTGTTTACTGAACAGCACCGTATCGTAGTGTGTTTACTGAACAGCACCGTATCGTAGTGTGTTTACTGAACAGCAGCGTACTGCACCGTACCATACCATAGTGTGTTTACTGAACAGCAGCGTACTGCACCGTACCTTACCATAGTGTGTTTACTGAACAGCAGCGTACTGCACCGTACCGTACCGTAGTGTGTTTTAGTGAACAGCAGCGTACTGCACCGTACCATACCATAGTGTGTTTACTGAACAGCAGCGTACTGCACCGCACCGTACCGTAGTGTGTTTTAGTGAACAGCAGCGTACTGCACCGTACCATACCATAGTGTGTTTACTGAACAGCAGCGTACTGCACCGTACCATACCATAGTGTGTTTACTGAACAGCAGCGTACTGCACCGTACCGTATCGTAGTGTGTTTACTGAACAGCACTGTACCGTATCGTAGTGTGTTTACTGAACAGCACCGTACTGCACCGTAGTGTGTTTACTGAACAGCACCGTAACGTATCGTAGTGTGTTTACTGAACAGCACCGTACCGTATCGTAGTGTGTTTACTGAACAGCAGCGGTTAGTGTTTGAAGCTGCTCTCACTATCCTGTCTGATCCTCCCCTCGCTATCCTGTCTGATGCTCCCCTTGCTATCCTGTCTGATGCTCCCCTCGCTATCCTGTCTGATGCTCCCCTCGCTATCCTGTCTGATGCTGCTATCCCTCGCTATCCTGTCTGATGCTCCCCTCGCTATCCTGTCTGATGCTGCTATCCCTCTGCTATCCTGGCTGATGCTCCTCTTGCTATCCCTCGCTATCCTGGCTGATGCTCCCTCGCTATCCTGGCTGATGCTCCCCTCGCTATCCTGTCTGATGCTCCCCTCGCTATCCTGTCTGATGCTCCCCTCGCTATCCTGTCTGATGCTCCCCTCGCTATCCTGTCTGATGCTCCCCTCGCTATCCTGTCTGATGCTCCCCTCGCTATCCTGTCTGATGCTCCCCTCGCTATCCTGTCTGATGCTCCTCTTGCTATCCTGTCTGATTCTGCTCTCGCTATCCTGTCTGATGCTCCTCTTGCTATCCTGTCTGATTCTGCTCTCGCTATCCTGTCTGATGCTCCTCTTGCTATCCTGTCTGATTCTGCTCTCACTATCCTGTCTGATGCTCCCCTTGCTATCCTGTCTGATTCTGGTCTCACTATCCTGTCTGATGCTCCTCTTGCTATCCTGTCTGATTCTGCTCTCGCTATCCTGTCTGATGCTCCCCTTGCTATCCTGTCTGATTCTGGTCTCACTATCCTGTCTGATGCTCCTCTTGCTATCCTGTCTGATTCTGGTCTCACTATCCTGTCTGATGCTCCCCTTGCTATCCTGTCTGATTCTGCTCTCGCTATCCCGTCTGATGCTCCCCTCGCTATCCCGTCTGATGCTCCTCTCGCTATCCTGTCTGATGCTCCTCTCGCTATCCTGTCTGATGCTCCCCTCGCTATCCTGTCTGATGCTCCTCTCTCTCACACACCCTCCCAGACAAACTGCAGGAGCTAAGCTCAGGGAGGGTGGGCTTAGCGGTGGCTTGGCGCTGTGCTGCAGCGTGGCACATTATGGAGTGATGAGGCCCAGACCATCTGTTAGCAGGCAGCCAAGTAATTCCCTCAGGCCCAAGCTAGGAGATTCAACCTGCATCTGAAAGTAATGACCCATGGGTCCTGGTCAAAAGTAGTGCACTTTGTAGGAAAATAGGGTACCATTTCAGAGACAGACACAACATTCACCTCCCCGCCCAGCAACCCTGGGGGACATGCCAAGGTTAGTGCCAAGCGACCTACCGCCCTTCCAGGCATCTCTACCGATGGAGCTTAATGTGTGTTTGTTGTAGTACATAGTTACGCCAAGCTAGTCTCTCCTGCCGACTTGAGTTTCATAATAAGGCCCAGTAGCTAGAGTAGCTAGTGCAAGGCTTTGAGTGTGCCTAGGCAAGGGCACAATTACATGTTATTACACTAGTCTTTGTGAAATATGACAAATATAAGCACCCACAACAAAAACATACAACATTAGGATGTGTTTTCTAGTACAAAATAGTTCCTCACCCTCTGTTTCCCCCCACCTCAGCCCAACCCCCTCACCCTTGGTGCTTTCCTGACCAATCACCACACTTCTTCTACTTCTTCTGCACGGCTCATGAATGATGTTCCCTTCCCGTGTGGATATTTTTTCTGAACTGGCGCTGTTTAAGTTAGGAAGGCAATTATCTCTGGACCCTGCGGCCCCATCTCCCCGGCTCCCACCCACACAAATCCCTCAGAGGTGAAAGGTCAATGTCTCTGTGAGGGCTGGCCATGGATTGGTTCAGCAGCTTAGGCATAATGCACCAACCACTTCACTCTTAATGGTCTTTAGTGTTTGGAAAATATCTCTGGCATGTGTGCCAAATGGCATCCTATTCCCTTCGTAGTGAATTACTTTTAACCAGAACCTTGTGGGCCCTGGTCAAAAGTAGTGCACTTATAGGGAATGTGGTGCCATTTGGGACACATACTTTTTCAGGGTGGAATTTGTGTACTTAACTTCTTCAGCACTACGTACCGTTATTTTCCTGCTATGGCTCGTAGCTCATGAGAAGTGCATGTCTGTGGTGTGTATTTTTCAACTTTTTGGCAGCACAGTCGTCAATTTCCTTTTGTTCTCTGATAAAAAGAACACTCTGCCCCTCTCTACTCCTCTCTACTCCTCGCTTCTTTGCTCCTCCCTACTCTGCTCCTGTCTACTCTGCTCCTCCCTACTCTGCCCCGCTCTACTCCTCTCTACTCCTCGCCTCTCTGCTCCTCCCTACTCTGCTCCTGTCTACTCTGCTCCTCTCTACTCTGCTCCTCTCTACTCTGCTCCTCCCTACTCTGCTCCTCCCTACTCTGCTCCTCTCTACTTTACTCCTCTCTACTCTGCTCCTCTCTGCTCTGCCCTGCCCCTCTCTGGCCTGCTCCTCTCTTCTCTGCTCTACTCTACTCCTCTCTGCCCTGATCCTCTCTGCTCCTCTCTACTCTGCTCCTCTCTGCTCTGACCTGCTCCTCTCTACTCTGACCTGCTCCTCTCTACTCTGCTCCTCTCTACTCTGCTCCTCCCTACTCTGCTCCTCTCTACTCTGCTCCTCTCTGCTCTACTCTGCTCCTCTCTGCTCTGACCTTCTACTCTGCTCCTCTCTACTCTGCTCTGACCTGCTCCTCTACTCTGCTCCTCTACTCTGCTCTTCTCTACTCTGCTCCTCTCTGCTCCCCTACTCTGCTCCTCTCTGCTCTGACCTGCTCCTCTACTCTGCTCCTCTCTGCTCTGACCTGCTCCTCTACTCTGCTCCTCTCTGCTCCTCTGCTCCTCTACTCTGCTCCTCTCTGCTCCTCTACTCTGCTCCTCTCTGCTCTGACCTGCTCCTCTACTCTGCTCCTCTCTGCTCTAACCTGCTCCTCTTCTCTGCTCCTCTACTCTGCTCTGACCTGCTCCTCTCTGCTCTGACCTGCTCCTCTCTGCTCTGACCTGCTCCTCTCTGCTCTGACCTGCTCCTCTCTGCTCTGACCTGCTCCTCTTGTCTCTGCTCCATATGATATAAAGTGCATTCAGAAAGTATTCGGGCCACTTTTTCCACATTTTGTAACGTTACAGCCTTATTCTCAAATGGATTAAATAAATAAAATATCCTTATCAATCTACACACAACACCCCATAATGGCAAAGTGAAAAAGCTGAAAGCTTTTTTTTTCTTTTTTTTTTGAAAGCTGAAATAGCTGCTTACATAAGTATTCAGACCCGTTGCTGTGAGACTGGAACATGAGCTCCTATGCATTGTTTCCATTGATCATCCTTAAGATGTTTTCAGATTGGAGTCCACCTGTGGTAAATTCAGTTGATTGGACATGATTTGGAAAGGCACATAACTGTCTATAAGGTCCCACAGTTGACAGTGCATGTCAGAGCAAATACCAAGCCATGAGGTTGAAGGATTTTTCTGTAGAGCTCCGAGACAGGATTGTGTCGAGGCACAGATCTGGGGAAGAGTACCAAAACATTTGTACATTGAAGGTCCCCAAAAACACAGTGGCCTCCATCATTCTTAATGGAAGAGGTTTGGAACCACCAAGACGCTTCCTAGAAGAAGGTCGCCTGGCCAAACTGAACAATAGAAGGGCCAAGAACCTGATGGTCATTATGACAGAGCTCCAGAGTTCCCCTGTGGAGATGGGAAAACCTTCCGGAAGGACAACCATCTGTGCAGACCTCCACCACACAGGCCTTTATGGTAGAGTGGCAGGACAGAAGCCAGTCCTCTGTAAAAGGCACATCAAATCAAAGTTTATTTGTCACGTGGGCCGAATACAACAGGTGTGGACCTTACAGTGAAATGCTTACTTACAGGCCCTAACCAACAGTGCAATTTAAAAAATGTAAAACAAAGGTATTAGGTGAACAATAGGTAAGTACAGAAATAAAAACAACAGTGAAAAATAACAGTAGCGAGGCCATATACAGTAGCGAGGCTGTATACAGTAGCGAGGCTATATACAGTAGCGAGGCTATACACAGGCACTGGTTAGTCGGGCTGATTGAGGTAGTATGTACATGTAGATATGGTTTAGTCCGGGAGCAATTTGATTACCTGTTCAGGAGTCTTATGGCTTGGGGGTAAAAACTGTTGAGAAGCCTTTTTGCCCTAGACTTGACACTCCGGTACTGCTTGCCATGCTGTAGTAGAGAGAACAGTCTATGACTGGGGTGGCTGGGGTCTTTGACAATTTTTAGGGTCTTCCTCTGACACCGCCTGGTATAGAGGTCCTGGATGGCAGGCAGCTTAGCCTCAGTGATGCACTGGGCCGTACGCATTACCCTCTGTAGTGCCTTGCGGCCGAGCAATTGCCGTACCAGGCAGTGATGCAACCGGTCAAGATGCTCTCGACGTTGCAGCTGTAGAACCTTTTGAGGATCTCAGGACCCATGCTAAATCTTTTTAGCTTCTTGAGGGGGAATAGGCTTTGTCGTGCCCTCTTTACGACTGTCTTGGTGTGTTTGGACCATGTTAGTTTGTTGGTGATGTGGACACCAAGGAACTTGAAGCTCTCAACGTGCGCCACTACAACCCTGTTGATGAGAATGGGGGCGTGCTCAGTTCTCCTTTTCCTGTTGTCCACAATCATCTCCTTAGTCTTGGTTACGTTGAGGGATAGGTTGTTATTCTGGCACCACCCGGCCAGGTCTCTGACCTCCTCCCTATAGTCTTGTCGTTGTCGGTGATCAGGCCTACCACTGTTGTGTCGTCTGCAAACTTAATAATGGTGTTGGAGTCGTGCCTGGCCATGCATTCATGAACAGGGATTACAGGAGGGGACTGAGCACGCATCCCTGAGGGGCTCCTGTGTTGAGGATCAGCGTGGCAGATGTGTTGCTACCTACCCTTACAACCTGGGGGCGGCCCGTCAGGAAGTCCAGGATCCAGTTGCAGAGGGAGGTGTTTAGTCCCAGGATCCTGAGCTTATTGATGAGCTTTGAGGGTACTCTGCTGTTGAACGCTGAGCTGTAGTCAATGAATAGCATTCTCAGGTAGGTGTTCCTTTTGTCCAGGTGGGAAAGTGCAGTGTGGAGTGCAATGGAGATTGCATCATCTGTGGATCTGTTGGGGCGGTATGCAAATTGGAGTGGGTCTAGGGTTTCTGGGATAATGGTGTTAATGTGAGCCATGACCAGCCTTTCAAAGCACTTCATGGCTACGGACGTGAGTGCTACGGGTCTGTAGTCATTTAGGCAGGTTGGTATTACATGTTGGTATTACAGACTCAATCAGGGACATGTTGAAAATGTCAGTGAAGACACCTGCCAGTTCATCAGCACATGCCCAGAGCACACGTCTTGATAATCGATCTGGCCCCGCAGCCTTGTGAATGTTGACCTGTTTAAACGTCTTACTCACGTCGGCTTCAGAGAGCGTGATCACTCAGTTCCGGAACAGCTGATGCTCTCATGCATGCCTCAGTGTTGCTTTCCTCAAAGGGAACATAGAAGTGATTTAGCTCGTCTGGTAGGCTCGTGTCACTGGGCAGCTTGCGGCTGTGCTTCCCTTTGTAGTCTGTAATAGTTTGCAGGCCCTGCCACATAAGATGAATGTCGGAGCCAGTGTAGTACGATTCAATCTTGGCCCTGTATTGACTCTTTGCCTGTTAGATGGTTCATTGGCGGGCATAGCAGGATTTCTTATAAGCTTCCGGGTTAGAGTTCTGTGCAGCCCGCTTGTAGTTTGCCAAAAGGCACCTAAAGGACTCTGACCATGAGAAACAAGATTCTCTTTTTCTGATGAAAACCAGATTGAACTCTTTGGCCTGAATGCCAAGCGTCACGTCTGGAAGAAACCTGGCACCATCCCTACAGTGAAATATAGTGATGGCAGCATCATGCTGTGAGGATGTTTTTCAGTGGGAGGGACTGGGAGACTAGTCAGGATCGAGGGAAAGATGAACGGAGCAAAGTACAACGAGATCCTTGATGAAAACCTGCTCAGGACCTCAGACTGGGGCGAGGGTTCATCCTCCAACAGGACAATGACCCAACGACCCAAAGCACACAGCCAAGACAACGCAGGAGTGGCTTCGGGACAAGTCTCTGAGTGTCCTTGAGTGGCCCAGCCAGAGCCCGGACTTGAACTCGATCGAACATCTCTGGAGAGACCTGAAAATAGCTGTGCAGCAACGCTCCTCATCCAACCTGACAAGAGCTTGAGAGGATATGCAGAGAATAATTAGAGAAACTCCACAAATACAGGTGTGCCAAGTTCGTAGACATAAAATACCATTGAAAGCCTTGAGCTTAAGCACTAAGTATACACTTTTACATCACAACAGTAAAAAGTAGTTCTTGCATTCAATGAACACCACGGTCATACCCAAGAAGACTCGAGGCTGTAATCTCTGCCAACATGCTTGAACAAAGTACAGAGTACTTTTATACATTTGCAAAAATGTCTAAAAAAAACAATTTTTGCTTTGTTCTTATAGGGTATTGTGTAGATTGAGGATTTTTTTATTAGGTTTTTTTTTTTTTTCATTTTAGATTAAGGCTGTAACTTAAAAACATTTGGAACAAGTCAAGGGGGAGGAATACTGTCTGAATGTACTGTAATAGTTACGCAGCCAATTAAGACCTGCCAAGATAACCACGCGGTATATCGCATATACTGTGCCATATACAGGGATATTTGTAAATAGCCGTGGGATGGTTTTTCAATCATTTTAATATTTTTAACTCTTTTTTTTATTTTCTATTAAATACCTGCAGTCAACTTGTGCAATACGTTAGGAGATAAAGCAGATTCTTATTTCACCTGTCACATTATTTGACATTATGAAGCTTACTTAGTTCCCCAGCACAGTTGAGCCAGTCACGTGTTTGTTTGTTTGTTAATAGCAGGAGAGCAGGAGCAGCTGTGCATTGACAGGGGTCGCATTTTATCATGGACGTCAAGTGTTTTTCTGCTTCTATAGAGTGATCAGGGACGTGCAACTACAGTTTCCCTTCACACAAAGTACATTAGTGCAACACATTTGACATAAAATAGCTTCATTTTCATCAGAAGACAACAGAAATTCTATTTGGCTGGCAGCCACATAAATAAATGAGCTTACAATGAAAAAGCAAGGTCTTTTTTACAAAAACGACACGTCCATCATATTTCTAATGTTTAGGCCTAAAGATAACCTTGCATTTTACCAGAGAAAAATAGGCTAGACCAAGAAAAGTACTGGAACTACACATCAGTAGGAGCACTGTCTACTGACAGAATGCCCGGTCTTGAATTCTCATTCAAGTTTGAAGTGCAACTGAAGCACAAAATCAAATCAAATGTTATTTGTCACATACACATGGTTAGCAGATGTTAATGCGAGTATAGCGAAATGCTTGTGCTTCTAGTTCTGACCATTCAGTAATATCTAACAAGTAGTCTAACAATTTCACAACAACTATGTTATACACACAAGCGTAAAGGAATGAATAAGAATATGTACATTAAAATTCATGAATGAGCGATGGCCGAACAGCATAGGCAAGATGTAGTAGATGGTATAGAGTACAGTATATACATATGAGATGAGTAATGTAGGGTATGTAAACATTATATAAAGTGCCATTGTTTAAAGTGGCTAGTGATTACATTTATTACATACATTTTTTTAATTATTAAAGTGGCTAGAGATGAGTCAGTATGTTGGCAGCAGCCACTCGGTGTTAGTGGTGGCTGTTTATCAGTCTGATGGCCTTGAGAAAGAAGCTGTTTTCAGTCTCTCGGTCCCAGCTTTGATGCAGTTTGGAAATTTTACAAGCAAATGTGAATGAGAGATGTTGTGCAAATGAACAAAGTAAATCTAATGCTGAGCAGAAATGACCATATGAAGCATTTTAGATCTGTGTTTACAAAAGGCAGCAAGATATTTCTTATGCATTGTGTCTTTGTTGTTGTTGTTGGTGTGTAAAATGCACCATTCCTAGTCTTGCTGTAACTAAGTGGCTGAATGAATAAGGAGGCGGTAGTCATCTACAGTGTTGAAGGCAAAGCCCTTTTGGATTCGTTTTTTGTATTACTGCCGGTGCCATTTTGATTTCCTTGCAGTTTTTTTTCTCCTCTTTGTTCTCAACCCTTCTGCCCCTCCTCTTCTCCTAGTGACTCCAGACTACACATAGAAAAGGCATGTAGACATGCTGCTGGAGAGCCAGAACTACATGCGTTAAAACTTTGTTCATTTGCACATCATCTCTCATTCACATTTGCTTGTAAAAATGTCCAAATATGCCATTCGGTAGCTGCCTCCCAACCATAGTTTGGTCCTGACTGGATTTTACTACCCTGTTCTGTTTGGACTGAGCTGTTAGTGAGCCAAGATTTCACATCTTGCTCTTTCTCTCTCAATTCAATTGAAAGGACTTTATTGGCATGGGACACACATGTCTACATTGCCAAAGCCAGTGAAATAGATAATAAACAATAGTGAAATAAACTAACTGCTAACGTTAGCCATCAAGCTAATGAAGTTAGTCAGAGATGAGTTTTCCAATGGAGCCCTCTTTGTCTGGAGAGGTAAATGAACGATTCCTGATGAGTTGTCTGGAGAGGTAATTGAACGATTCCTGATGAGTTGTCTGGAGAGGTAAATGAACGATTCCTGATGAGTTGTCTATAGAGGTAAATGAACGATTCCTGATGAGTTGTCTGGAGAGGTAAATGAACGATTCCTGATGAGTTGTCTGGAGAGGTAAATGAACGATTCCTGATGAGTTGTCTGGAGAGGTAAATGAACGATTCCTGATGAGTTGTCTGGAGAGGTAAATGAACGATTCCTGATGAGTTGTCTGGAGAGGTAAATGAACGATTCCTGATGAGTTGTCTGGAGAGGTAAATGAACGGTTCCTGATGAGTTGTCTGAGAGGTAAATTAATGATTCCTGATGAGTTGTCTGGAGAGGTAAATGAATGATTCCTGATGAGTTGTCTGGAGAGGTAAATGAACGATTCCTGATGAGTTGTCTGGAGAGGTAAATGAATGATTCCTGATGAGTTGTCTGGAGAGGTAAATGAATGATTCCTGATGAGTTGTCTGGAGAGGTAAATGAATGATTCCTGATGAGTTGTCTGGAGAGGTAAATGAATGATTCCTGATGAGTTGTCTGGAGAGGTAAATGAATGGTTCCTGATGAGTTGTCTGGAGAGGTAAATTAATGATTCCTGATGAGTTGTCTGGAGAGGTAAATGAATGATTCCTGATGAGTTGTCTGGAGAGGTAAATGAATGATTCCTGATGAGTTGTCTGGAGAGGTAAATGAACGATTCCTGATGAGTTGTCTGGAGAGGTAAATGAATGATTCCTGATGAGTTGTTTGGAGAGGTAAATGAATGATTCCTGATGAGTTGTCTGGAGAGGTAAATGAATGATTCCTGATGAGTTGTCTGGAGAGGTAAATGAACGGTTCCTGATGAGTTGTCTGGAGAGGTAAATGAATGATTCCTGATGAGTTGTCTGGAGAGGTAAATGAATGATTCCTGATGAGTTGTCTGGAGAGGTAAATGAACGATTCCTGATGAGTTGTCTGGAGAGGTAAATGAACGATTCCTGATGAGTTGTCTGGAGAGGTAAATGAACGGTTCCTGATGAGTTGTCTGGAGAGGTAAATGAATGGTTCCTGCGCTGTTGGAGCTGTATCTACTACGCTTTGCTTACCGAGGATTATAGGCTTGATGTGGCTTCCTTGATCACACAGGTCGCCAGCCTACATAAGAAACTGAGGAAATTTCTACGCCTGTGCCTGGATGGCGTTCGCACCGACTGGCCGGTGTTGCCAGTAGGAGTTGGTTCGCCAGGGGAGCCATCTCCTGCCTCTCCTCCCCCATCTGATAGCGGAGTCCACGGAGCACAGCAAGAGGAGCATGACAATCAACGATGGTTGCATGTCACAGGCTGTGGATGCCAGCACCATCCTGTGAAGCGTGGGAGTGGGTGGATTTCTAAGTCATTCTCGCCAGCTGTGAATTTGGGCAGCTCCATGGTAAGGAATGTGACAGTTCCTGGTGCTGAAACACTGTCCTACCCCGTAGCTCGGGTAAATGACATTACTAAACAGTTGAAACTGGATTTCAAAGAGCTGATTGACTCTCTGCCAGACACTAATAAAATACCCATCATATCTGGCCCCGTGCCCTCTCTGAATCGTGTCATTGAACACTTTAGCAGGATGTTTTTTTCTCTTCACAACTGGCTATGTGAATTTTGCAGCTCAATGGGTGTAAACTTTTTGTTGACAATTTCGATACCTTTTTTTTTCGATACCTTTTTGAAACAAAACACGTTTTATAAGGAGGATGGGATCCACCCAAATCACTTGGCTTCCTGGATCCTTTCACTGCATTACAAGGCTGCGTTGAGACAATGACTTATCAATGACCCAAGCCCAGCTCAGCTCAGTTAATCCCTACCATTGTGACACAGAGTTGTCATAATGCTTCAGAAAATGTATATTACACCAGGGGCGTTGGTAGACACAATGTAAGTAACCTAATGTATGTACCTCTAACTGCCCTGAATGCCTCTGCTGATCCTACAGCTATTGTATGCAGCAATCATGTGTCTATGAAACAGATTTATGTTGTTAGCACTAAGGCGGTGTGCCCTAGTAGGATGTCCACTGTGTGCAGCTCACACTGCACAAACTAACATTAAATAACATGATAATATCTACTTCTGCTAAGCTTCTCAGTAAAGAAATGAAAACAAGCAAGCATCCCAGAAAAGTGCTCATAATAGCCCACGTTAACATATGTAGCTTAAGAGACAAGGTTCATGAAATGTATAACTTGCTAGTAACAGATCACATTCATATCCTGACACTCTCTGAAACTCAATTAGACATTACCTTTGATACAGTGATCGCAATACAAGGTTATAACATTTACAGAAAATAAATGTCAGTGGTGGTGTTGCTGTTTATATTTAGAATCACATTCCTGTAAAGATTAGAGAGGATCTCATGTTAAATACTGTTGAAGTAATATGGCTACAGGTTCAACTGCCTCACCTAAAGCCCGTTCTGGTGGGAAGCTGCTATAGACCACCAAGTGCTAACAGTCAGTATCTAGATAACGTGTGAAATGCTTGATCATGTATGTGATATCAACAGAGAGGTATATTTTCTGGGTAATTTAAATATTGACTGGCGCTCATCAAGCTGCCCACCTAAGAAAAAGCTTCAAACTGTAACCAGTGCCTTCAACCTGGTTCAGGTTATCATTCAACCTATCAGGGTAGTTACAAACAGCACAGGAATGAAATCATGTATTGATCACATCTTTACTAATGCTGCGGATATGTGTTTAAAAGCAGTATCCAGATCCATCAGATGTAGTGATCACAGTATGGTAGCCATATCTAGGAAAACCACAGTTCCAAAGGCTGGGCCTAATATAGTGTATAAGAGGTCAGGCTGGGCCTAATATAGTGTATAAGAGGTCATACAATATGTTTTGTAGTGATTCCTATGGTGTTGATGTAAAGAATATTTTTTGGTCCGTGGTGTGTAATGAGAAGCGAACAGATGCTGCACTTAACACATTTATGAAATTGCTTATTCCATTTACTAATAAGCATGCACCACTTAAAATAAAAAATAACTGTAAAAACTGTTAAATCCCTGGGGATTGATGAGGAATTGAAAATGGTATGATTGAGAGGGATGAGTCAAAAGGAATGGGTACTGTGGCTGCACAACCGATTGGCAAACATATTGCACATTGAGAAATCATGTGACTAAACTGAATAAAAAGAAGAAACTACACTATGAAACAAAGATAAATTAAATAAAGAATGATAGTAAAAAGCTTTGGAGAACCTTTGTCGTGTCTTTGGCATCATTAAACTGAAGACTTATTTATCAAACAACTCTGTAATTATTATTACGTGATTAAACTGATTAATCAAATGTAATTAACTAGGAAGTCGGGGCTCCAAGGAAAATATTCAAATTACAAAGTTATTTTCCTAATACAACTTTTCAGATATTTTAATATCTGATCAATTAGTCTTCTTAATTAATGACTTATTTATTTTACGTTAGTCTCATTCCAAACATTGTAAGTTGTTGGTTATCTGCACGAACCCAATCTTCACTTTGAGTCATCCATATATAAATTGTCTTAAAATTGTTTATTTACTAAGTAATTCACAGAAATGCATAACACAAACAAAGTAGATGGTTACAAAGAAATGATAGCGGATGTGCCCTAGTGGGCTAAACCGCCATGGCGACTTGTTAGGCAAAAGGGGAAGTGGGGGTCAGCTGAGAAGTCCCGACAGAGTTGATAATTATAACAATTGAAATGCTAATTCTTTACACATGAACACTCACTCATTTGGGAAGAATTGCAATCAATATATATATATATTTACGCTCAGTGTGTCGTCGGGATCTCTGTTGAAAAGTTCATTTCTGTTGGAGAGTTTGTCTGCTCTCTCTCTCTGTCGTGGTTATAGTGGATAGTTCAGAGTGACATTCATCGTTATAGAATAGATGTTTCGGCGGTTGTCGGTCTTCGCATTCAATGATACCAAATTCCTAGCTGCAGACTAGTAATTAATATTTCTTTCCTTAATGCATTTATGCTAATCAGTTGTGTTTGTGACAAGGTAGGGGTGGAATACAGAAGATAGCCCTATTTGATAAAATACCAAGCCCATATTATGGCAAGAACAGCTCAAATAAGCAAGTTAAACGACAGTCCATCATTACTTTAAGACACGAAGGTCAGTAAATGCAGAAAATTTCAAGAACTTTTAATGTCTTTGTGAGACGCAGATATGGGAACTCCTTCAAGACTGTTGGAAAAGCATTCCAGGTGAAGCTGGTTGAGAGAATGCCAAGAGCATGCAAAGCTGTCATCAAGGCAAAGGGTGGCTACTTTGAAGAATCTGAAATATAAAATATATTTTGATTTAACACTTTTTTGTTTACTACATGATCCCATACGTGTAATTTCATTGTTTTGATGTCTTCACTATAATTCTACAATGTAGAAATTTGTCAAAATAAAGAAAGACCCTTGAATGAGTAAGTGTGTCCAAACTTTTGACTGGTACTGTACGTCTCTAATATGGTCATACAATTGGCAGGATGTTAGGAAGTGGAGCTCCGTCTCCACCTCATTTTTGTGGGCAGTGTGTACATAGCCTGTCTTATCGTGAAAGCCAGGTCTCTCTCTCTCTGTCTGTGTCTCTCTTTGTTTTTCCTCTCACTGTCATTCAACCTCCCAAACAGAAAGACGGCACTCGTCATACATACAGTATAGTACCCATCGCTGCTGTGGGTGTATATCTGTAACTTCTGCCACTCTGCATGACTGCTGTAGACATAAAGAATAAACAGATACTGTATCTCCATAGAGACGTCTCTCATCATGTCTGTTGCAGCTGCTGCAGTCTCCCGAGGTCAAGGAGGATGCAGTCCTCTGTTGTTCTATGGAGGTATGTACTCTTCATATTCTATCTATTCTGTCCTGTACGTCAACACACTGAAGCCTCTTACAGTACACATCTCTCCTTTGTATATTAATGAACAGGGAGGCAGTAGACACTGTATGTTATTCAGCCCGAGCCAGTTGTAGTCAGGCTGTTGTCTGTCTGGATGTGGTGAAGGAATCTTTCTGTCTCAGTATGAATTATAGAGTGACACTGAGGTAGTGTCGAGGCTAAGAACAGAGTCTGAAACTAGTTTGCAGACTAGAGACTAGAGCCTGGAGCTGAGTTGGAGATCAGAGGAGGGCTGGGGAGGAGCTCTGTTCAAGACAGAGAAAGAGAGAGCACGAGGGCAGGGCAGAGCAGGGAAGGTGACCTGTCAGGCCAGCTCTAAGAAGTCTGCCATAGCTGTAGTGGAGCTAATCACTAATTGTTTGAATTCCTTCAGAATTTTCACATTGTTTTGTATGGGAATTTGAGATTATCAGAAGGACAGACAGGCCCAGGTTCCTATAATGGGACTCCATCCTTCCGTGACAGACATATGTTAAAGAGCGTGCCCCTAACCTTCCACAACTCAGACACCCCCACTCGGGAAGCTAGCCAAACCCATCCATCAGATAGATTGACACCCCCACTCTGAAGCTAGCCAACCAGCCCTGTCCCTTAGACAGACACCCCCACTCAGAAGCTAGCCAACCAGCCCCGTCCCTTAGACAGACACCCCCACTCTGAAGCTAGCCAACCAGTCTCTTCAGACAGCCACTTAGTCACACACCCCAGTCACCCCCCCCACTCTGAAGCTAGCCAACCAGTCTCTTAGTAGCCAACCAGTCTCTCCCCCCCACTCTGAAACTAGCCAACCAGTCTCTTAGTCACCCCCCACTCTGAAGCTAGCCAACCAGTCTCACAGCCCCCACCACTCTGAAGCTAGCCAACCAGTCTCTTAGTCCCCCCACACTCTGAAGCTAGCCAACCAGTCTCTTAGTCTCCCCCCACACTCTGAAACTAGCCAACCAGTCTCTTAGTCACCCCCCACTCTGAAACCCCCACTCTGAAACTAGCCAACCCGTCTCTGACTAGCCTTCTTAATATTCAGACGGCTAGATGTAACCCCTGACTCACCTCTCTCCTCCTCCTAACCCCCCCCCTCTTCATCCCTCTCCTCCTCCTCTCCTCCCTCCTCTCCTCCCTCCTCCTCTTCCCCCTCCTCTCCTCCTTGTCCCTCCTACTCTCCTCCCCTCTCCTCTTCCTCCCTCTTGTCCTCTCCTCCCTCCCTCCTCCTAACCCCCCTCCTCCCCTCTCTTCCTCCTCCTCTCGTCCAGCTGCAGTCCACAGGTCATCTCCTGGAGGAGCAGCTTCCAGAGATGATGACTGAGCTCCTTGCCACAGCTAGGGACAAGATGCTATGTCCGGCTGAGTCCCAGCTGACCCGCTCCCTCCTCATGGAGGTCATCGAGCTGCGTGCCCATCACTGGACCCCTCTGGAGGCCCTCACCACACAGTACTACAACAGGACCATTCAGAAGCTCACCACCGCCTAACCACCCAGGTCCCAGGCCTGGACCTAGGTTCACACGTCTTCGGGTCTCTCTTGAAAAATACATTTTATCTCAATAAGACTACCTGGTTAAATCAGATAAAAAGGTCCACTAATCTGACATAGGGAGGCCTTAACTGGGTTGATAGCTAGGAGGCATGGGACAGTACCGGGCGGCAGGACAGAATTTATCTGGGGACGAAAGGGTTTAGGTTACGGTTTGGGGATGAGACAGAAACGTGAAACCATGCATAAACAAGACAAACACTACACACACAACTAAAAGGACTGGCCATGCTGCCTGTTCCAACGAGATGGGAGGAGGACAAAGAGTGGTTGTGAGGCGCATAGAGGAGAAGGGTGTGTGGGGGTACAGGGTCGGGTAACAGCCGTCTCTGGGGAACAGAGGGTCTCCTCTGAGGTTAAAAAGAGAAGGTGGTGTCCAGAGGGACATTTCATTCTCTATCTCCTTTGTGCTTGTTTGCCAACTATCCCCCTATCTGTTTCCTCTCTCTCCTCCTCCTCTCAGCTCTAGACCCCTTCCACCCCTATCTGTTTCCTCTCTCTCCTCCTCCTCTCAGCTCTAGACCCCTTCCACCCCTATCTGTTTCCTCTCTCTCCTCCTCCTCTCAGCTCTAGACCCCTTCCACCCCTATCTGTTTCTCTCTCTCCTCCTCCTCTCAGCTCTAGACCCCTTCCACCCCTATCTGTTTCCTCTCTCTCCTCCTCCTCTCAGCTCTAGACCCCTTCCACCCCTATCTGTTTCCTCTCTCTCCTCCTCCTCTCAGCTCTAGACCCCTTCCACCCCTATCTGTTTCCTCTCTCTCCTCCTCCTCTCAGCTCTAGACCCCTTCCACCCCTATCTGTTTCCTCTCTCTCCTCCTCCTCTCAGCTCTAGTCCCCTTCCACCCCTATCTGTTTCCTCTCTCCTCCTCCTCTCAGCTCTAGACCCCTTCCACCCCTATCTGTTTCCTCTCTCTCCTCCTCCTCTCAGCTCTAGACCCCTTCCACCCCTATCTGTTTCCTCTCTCTCCTCCTCCTCTCAGCTCTAGACCCCTTCCACCCCTATCTGTTTCCTCTCTCTCCTCCTCCTCTCAGCTCTGACCCCTTCCACCCCTATCTGTTTCTCTCTCCTCCTCCTCTCAGCTCTAGACCCCTTCCACCCCTATCTGTTTCCTCTCCCTCCTCCTCCTCTCAGCTCTAGACCCCTTCCACCCCTATCTGTTTCCTCTCTCTCCTCCTCCTCCTCAGCTCTAGACCCCTTCCACCTCTGTTTCCTCTCTCCTCCTGTCAGCTCTAGACCCCTTCCACCCCTATCTGTTTCCTCTCTCTCCTCCTCCTCTCAGCTCTAGACCCCTTCCACCCCTATCTGTTTCCTCTGTCTCCTCCTCCTCTCAGCTCTAGACCCCTTCCACCCCTATCTGTTTCTGTCTCTCCTCCTCTCAGCTCTAGACCCCTTCCACCCCTATCTGTTTCTGTTTCCTCCTCTCAGCTCTAGACCCCTTCCACCCCTATCTGTTTCCCCAGCTCCTCTCAGCTCTAGACCCCTTCCACCCCTATCTGTTTCCCTGTCTCTCCTCCTCTCAGCTCTAGACCCCTTGTTTCCGCTGTCTCTCCTCCTCTCAGCTCTAGACCCCTTCCACCCCTATCTGTTTCCCCTGTCTCTCCTCCTCTCAGCTCTAGACCCCTTCCACCCCTATCTGTTTCCTCTCTCTCCTCCTCCTCTCAGCTCTAGAACCCTTCCATCCCCTGTCTCTCCTCCCCCTCTCAGCTCTAGACCCCTTCCACCCCGGGGTCTATGTGGCTGGCTGGGGGAGCATGCCTCCCTCTAGTTTGTCCCCTCACCAGGCGACCCTCTCTGCCCAGGCCTCCCTCTCTGCCCAGGCCACAGGCCTGCCTGCCCCCACCACAGGCCTGCCTGCCTGCCCCCAGGGGACCCTCCAACCCCCAGGCAACATGGGACAGGCCTGCTTTAGTCCCCTGCCAGATGCCTATTGTGTGACTGGGACACTGGGCCTGGTCTGCTGGCCTGTTTTGACTGGCTGGCTTGCTGGCAGATGGCTAACGTTACTGGAAGAAGTCTCAAGTGGGCTGGCTGCAAGACACATACAGGCCAACCCAAGGCCCCTGACAGAGAGGGCACACTGGGTCTGTCGTGGGGGACTTGAGGACTTGGGGGGGAGAAGCATCAAGCCACTGCTTTGTTGAGGCTTCTTTGTCGTTGTCCTTTTGGGAGGGGTTTAATATCCTCGCTTGTGTTACCTTCTGTGTTAATATTATCATTGTTATTTCTTTTAAATCAGGTTTATATATGTATGATTATGGAATATTTTAGGGCTGATCTGTTGCACAGGTTTGATTTGTTTTAAATGGTTTTAAGGCGATTATTTGCTTTAAAAATATTCAAAAATAACAAATACATTTTGACAGTGGTATTGTGTACTAGCATTAAAGGATCCTCTAGCATTAAAGGATCCTCTAGCATTAAAGGATCCTCTAGCATTAAAGGATCCTCTAGCATTAAAGGTTTGAGGTGTTGGTTGACTAGACTGAGGGGAGGTTTGAGGAGTTGGTTGACTAGACTAAGAGGGAAGGTTTGAGGAGTTGGTTGACTAGACTAAGAGGGACGGTTTGAGGAGTTGGTTGACTAGACTAAGAGGGAAGGTTTGAGGAGTTGGTTGACTAGACTAAGAGGGAAGGTTTGAGGAGTTGGTTGACTAGACTAAGAGGGAAGGTTTGAGGAGTTGGTTGACTAGACTAAGAGGGAAGGTTTGAGGAGTTGGTTGACCTGACGAAGAGGGAAGGTTTGAGGAGTTGGTTGACTAGACTAAGAGGGAAGGTTTGAGGAGTTGGTTGACTAGACTTGACTAAGGGAAGGTTTGAGGAGTTGGTTGACTAGACTAAGAGGGAAGGTTTGAGGAGTTGGTTGACTAGACTAAGAGGGAAGGTTTGAGGAGTTGGTTGACTAGACTAAGAGGGAAGGTTTGAGGAGTTGGTTGACTAGACTAAGAGGGAAGGTTTGAGGAGTTGGTTGACTAAGAGGGAAGGTTTGAGGAGTTGGTTGACTAGACTAAGAGGGAAGGTTTGAGGAGTTGGTTGACTAGACTAAGAGGGAAGGTTTGAGGTGTTGGTTGACCTGACGAAGAGGGAAGGTTTGAGGAGTTGGTTGACTAGACTAAGAGGGAAGGTTTGAGGAGTTGGTTGACTAGACTAAGAGGGAAGGTTTGAGGAGTTGGTTGACTAGACTAAGAGGGAAGGTTTGAGGAGTTGGTTGACTAGACTAAGAGGGAAGGTTTGAGGAGTTGGTTGACCTGACGAAGAGGGAAGGTTTGAGGTGTTGGTTGACTAGACTAAGAGGGAAGGTTTGAGGTGTTGGTTGACTAGACTAAGAGGGAAAGGTGTTGGTTTAAGAGGGAAGGTTTGAGGAGTTGGTTGACCTGACGAAGAGGGAAGGTTTGAGGAGTTGGTTGACTAGACTAAGAGGGAAGGTTTGAGGAGTTGGTTGACTAGACTAAGAGGGAAGGTTTGAGGAGTTGGTTGACTAGACTAAGAGGGAAGGTTTGAGGAGTTGGTTGACTAGACTAAGAGGGAAGGTTTGAGGAGTTGGTTGACTAGACTAAGAGGGAAGGTTTGAGGAGTTGGTTGACTAGACTAAGAGGGAAGGTTTGAGGAGTTGGTTGACCTGACGAAGAGGGAAGGTTTGAGGTGTTGGTTGACTAGACTGAGGGGAGGTTTGAGGTGTTGGTTGACCTGACGAAGAGGGAAGGTTTGAGGTGTTGGTTGACCTGACGAAGAGGGAAGGTTTGGCTAGAAGGAAGAATCATAGACGTGGTCGGTTTGAAGTCAGTCAGAAGAGTGGCCTTGTCATCTATAATAATACATTTATGGAGTTGCGTCCTGTTTTAAAAATGAAGGCTGGGAGGTAGAGAGTGCTTGTTGAGACGGAGTGGCCGAATTTGAGTTTATTATTTCTTGCAAAATGAAATGTAGCTCCTTTAAGAGGAGGAAGAAACAAGCATGATAAAATCCTTCTTCAAATGGTCTCCTGTTCACGCAGCCATTTTGCAAGTCTTTATATCTGTATAATGATGAAATCTTTTAATCTGTGTTATTTTACAGATTATTTTTATGATATAATGTAGGTTGCTAGTATGTGATTCGCATTATTCTGGCTTCTGCAAATGTGTTTACCACGATATTGACGTTTACCAACCCACTCATCATTCTATCGTTTGATGGGTTGTATGTAATCCACTGTACAGTAATGGCCCGTATTTAAGAAAACAGAACGAGTGCTCTGCGGGAATGGTACAAACAGAGACTATGGCTACATCCTATTTAGCTATAGGGTTGTGTGGATAGGAAGGTGGCCTTTCTATGTCTTCTTACTATGGCTTCAGGTCATGTTGAATGAACTGCTCTGTCTGGGACAGTCTGTCAGTCCTATGACTACTAGTGTTACTTGCTCCTGATTTCCCATTGAATTGAATCTCTCTGGGAAGTTTTGTGTTATTTTTTTTTCCTGTCTTGCATCAAGAATCCAAATCTTTAAGTTTAGTCACACACCCAAGTCACTAGGAGGGTCTTGAATTGAAACATATATATATATATATATATATGAGTTGGGAGATCTATACAAACCCATCCGTCTAAGTGTGCGCATGCCTATGAGCTGATTTTATTTATTTTATTTGAGGTTTTTATTTAAAATGTTCATTTAGTTTTTATTTTATCAATGGGTTTTGATTTTAAGTGACTGAATCCATTGTGATACCGATGATCTCTTGCCTGGTAAGTGTGGTATTACTGTGATATTTTAGATTGAAAGCTATGCTGTAGTGCTATTGGCCGATTCTGGTTCCATATGCAATGTAGTGACTCATTGAAACACAATGGGGTCCTTCCTCATCTGTGACACTGGGCCTCCCGGCGCCCTCCGACACTTGACCTTTAGGTCACGTGACGTACCCGACTATTGAATGCAATGCACCTCCATTTGCATGTCATTGACATTGGAAGGAGGGAGACAGAATGAGATGGGAGGTGTTGGCGTGGTTACTCAAGCGAGGCAAGCTAGTCTCCCTGCCAGAGGGTGATGATGAGCTGTAGAATTTGTGGTTGGTCGTCAATTCGTTTTTTGGTTTTTTTTTTATTAAGCAATTGAAAAAATAAACTAACTGAAAAGAGAAGTGGAAAAATGTGTGTGTACTGTGTTTTTTCCCCCTGTCTGTCTGTCTGTTTATATTCAGCGGCTGTATTGATGTCTGGACATTTTCCCCTTATCCTGAGGACATCTCCCCCTTCAGCCACTAAAATCTCTCTGTTTTAGGGGAAAACATCTTGTATGTCTTATGTCTTAGCCTTGTCTCAAACAGAATGCATGTAATACAGTTGAAGTCGGAAGTTTACATACACTTAGGTTGGAGTCATTAAAACTCGTTTTTCAACCACTCCACACATTTCTTGTTAACAAACTATAATTTTGGCAAGTCTGGTTAGGACATCTACTTTGTGCATGACACAAGTAATTTCTCCAACAATTGTTTACAGACAGATTATTTGGTGTGAAAAGTGCAAATCAATCCCAGAACAACAGCAAAGGACCTTGTGAAGGTGCTGGAGGAAACGGGTACAAAAGTATCTATATCTACAGTAAAAACGAGTCCTATATCTACATAACCTAAAAGGCTGCTCAGCAAGGAAGAAGCCACTGCTCCAAAACCGCCATAAAATAGCCAGACTATGGTTTGCAACTGCACATGGGGACAAAGATCGTACTTTTTTGGAGAAATGTCCTCTGGTCTGATCAAACAAAAATGTAACTGTTTGGCCATAATGACCATCGTTATGTTTGGAGGTAAAAGGGGGAGGCCTGTAAGCCAAAGAACACCATCCCAACTGTGAAGCACGGGGGTGGCAGCATCATGTTGTGGGGGTGCTTTGCTGCAGGAGGGACTGGTGCACTTCACAAAATAGATGGCATCATGAGGCAGGGAAATTATGTGGATATATTGAAGCCACATCTCAAGACATCAGGCAGGAAGTTAAAGCTTGGTCGCAAATTGGTCTTCCAAATGGACAATGACTCCAAGCATACTTCCAAAGTTGTGGCAAAATGGCTTAAGGACAACAACGTCAAGGTATTGAAGTGGCCATCACAAAGCCCTGCCCTCAATCCTATAGAACATTTGTGGGCAGAACTGAAAAAGCATGTGTGAGCAAGGAGGCCTACAAACCCGACTCAGTTACACCAGCTCTGTCAGTAGGAATGGGCCAAAATTCACGCAACTTATTGTGGGAAGCTTGTGGAAGGCTACCCGAAACGTTTGACCAAAGTTAAACAATTTAAAGGCAATGCTACCAAATAGTAATTGAGTGTATGTAAACTTCTGACCCACTGGGAATGTGATGAAAGAAATAAAAGCTGAAATAAATCATTCTCTCTACTATTATTCTGACATTTCACATTCTTAAAATAAAGTGGTGATCCTAACTGAGCTAAGACAGGGAATGAATTTTTACTAGGATTAAATGTCAGGAATTGTGAAAAACAGAGTTTAAATGTATTTGGCTAAGGTGTATGTAAACTTCCGACTTCAACTGTACATTAGAACCTCTTTGTTTTCCTTCACACACTGAGCTCTCATTATTCAGACAGAATACACACTATATACATCCTACTAATGTCGATTTTAAAAGCACTGCGTACTTTCTAATTGCTGCGCTACATACCTGTAGCTATTGTACTGATGTATGACTGAACGTCCTTAGCCCAGTTAGTTGGTTTTGTTAGACCCTGACCCAAACCTGCCCCCCCACTTCCCCACGTGGCCCTGGATGTCTGAGCCCACCCCTGGAACACAGGCAGGACGTCCTTCACTGTCCGTCCACATCAATCACGGTCTAGGGGTGGGAGGGTGAGACTGGGGGAAATCTCCTTCTGATATAGGGGAGGGGGTATAAATCTCATTCTGATATAGGGGAGGGGGTATTAAAAATGCAGAGGACGTTCTGTTCCTCTGCTCAGACGTTGCTGACGCGCACCAGATCTTAATCTTAACGTACCAGCTAACCATGTATGTTACTGCAATCTGGTGCCAGACGGCACAATGCGTGACTTGGCACGTAACCATTGGTTGATGCATGTATCGTCTGAGCAGGGGGGCGGGACCAAGGTGTGTGTGAAATTATGTCACTGCTCATGTCTTTTTTCACTTTATTTACGGCCAATAACCATTTAAAGAATGTAATATGTATGCAAATGAGGTTGTTATTAAGGACTGTGTTCTTCTCAGCTCTTAGGGAAAGGAGTAACCGAAGACTCTGAGAAAGAGTGGGCTCCCAAGTGGCGCAGCCGTCAAATCTCAGTGCAAGATGCGTCACTGCAGTTCACTGGTTCGAATCCAGGCTGCATCCCATCCGGCTGTGATTGGGAGTCCCATAGGGCGTCATTGTAAAATGAGAATTTGTTATTAACTGATTTGCCTAGTTAATAAAAAAATGCCTCCCGCAACACATGTAGTTTGGGTGCATGAAGATACCTTTATTTAGAATAGTGTGTAAATAGTAGTGGTGTAAAGCCACTTTATCAATGTTCACTTTACTGCAGTCTTTTGTTATTCTTTCACTGTATCACCCAATGAAAACATAATTGGTCTTTCAGCTTTTTAATGCACACCATCTTAACACACTACCAAATACTAAATTCACGGGTTTGATTCTCTTGGCTTTACTTCATGGCGATAATGTGAGCAGACAGTCGAAAACACCATCTGAGACCATGTTAGATACACTATTATGTGGACACCCCTTAAAATTTGTGTTGCTGACCGGTGTATGAAATCAAGCACACAGCCATGCAATCTCCATAGACAAACATTGGCAGTAGAATGGTCTTACTGAAGAGCTCCGTGACTTTCAACGTGGCACCGTCATAGGATACCACCATACCTAAAAGTTAGTTCATCAAACTCACTACCGAGTTCCAAACTGCAGAAGATCTGTTCATTGGGAGCTTCATGAAATGGGTTTCCATGGCAGGGCAGCCGTACACAAGCCTAAAATCATCACGTGCAATGCCAAGCATCGGCTGGAGTGGTGTAGCGCTTGCTGCCATTGGATTGGAGCAGTGGAAACGTGTTCTCTGGAGTGATGAATCACTCTTCACCATCTGGCAGTTCAACAGACTAATCTGGGTATTGGCGGATGCCAGGAGAATGCAACCTGCCCAAATGCATTGTGCCAACTGTAAAGTGTGGTGGTGGAGGAACAATGGTCAGGCTGTTTTCATGGTTCGGGCTAGGCCCCTTAGTTCCAGTGAAGGAAAATCCTTAATGCTACAGCATACAACTAGATGATTCTGTGCTTCCAACTTTGTGGCAACAGTTTGACCTCAACCCCATCGAACACCGTTGGGATGAATTGGAATCCCGCCTGCGAGCCAGGCCTAATCGCCCAAAACCAGTGCCCGACCTCACTAATGCTCTTGTGGCTGAACGGAAGCAAGTCCCCACAGCAATGTTCCAACATCTAGTGGAAATTACTTTTGGCCATGAAGTGTATGTTTCCTTTGTCTTCAGTCCCAGTCTGTGCCTCGGTCTCTGTGTGTCTGATGTTGTGGGTGTTGGGTGAATGCGGAGCGTATCCCTGTGATAATGGTGTCATCAGGCCTTGGAGCGAACACTGAGGGATGGATGGAGGAGCAAGAGACTGCTCCATCCCTCCTCCACTGTCTGTGAATTAGAATCATGGTTATTGTCACAGTCCGACAGAGTATAAACAGAGGTTGTATCCCAAATGTCCCACTTTTCCCTACATAGTGCACTACTTTTGACCAGAGGCCTGTGGGGCCTGGCAATGCGACAGGGAATCGGGTGCCGTTTGGGACGCAGCCAGAGATGACCATGCGTAGCATAGTGGGCTGCCAAGGCCTGGAGGGAGACTCATCCAGCTAGCTACAGTGGGGAGAACAAGTATTTGATACACTGCTGATTTTTCAGGTTTTCCTACTTACAAAGCATGTAGAGGTCTGTAATTTTTATCATAGGTACACTTCAACTGTGAGAGACGGAATCTAAAACAAAAATCCAGAAAATCACATTGTATGATTTTTAAGTAATTAATTTGCATTTTATTGCATGACATAAGTATTTGATCACCTCAAACAGACTCCAACCTCTCCACAATGGCCAAGACCAGAGAGCTGTGTAAGGACATCAGGGAGAAAATTGTAGACCTGCACAAGGCTGGGATGGGCTACAGGACAATAGGCAAGCAGCTTGGTGAGAAGGCAACAACTGTTGGCGCAATTACTAGAAAATGGAAGAAGTTCAAGATGACGGTCAGTCACCCTCGGTCTGGGGCTCCATGCAAGATATCAAATCAAATCAAATCAAAAAAAAATATTTGTCACATACACATGGTTAGCAGATGTTAATGCGAGTGTAGCGAAATGCTTGTGCTTCTAGTTCTGACAATGCAGTAATAACGAGCAAGTAATCTAACTAACAATTCCAAAAAAAACTACTGTCATACACAGTGTAAGGGGATAAAGAATATGTACATAAGGATATATGAATGAGTGATGGTACAGAGCAGCATAGGCAAGATACAGTAGATGATATCGAGTACAGTATATACATATGAGATAAGTATGTAAACCAAGTGGCATAGTTAAAGTGGCTAGTGATACATGTATTACATAAGGATGCAGTCGATGATATAGAGTACAGTATCAACGTATGCATATGAGATGAACAATGTAGGGTAAGTAACATTATATAAGGTAGCATTGTTTAAAGTGGCTAGTGATATATTTACATCATTTCCCATCGATTCCCATGATTAAAGTGGCTGGAGTAGAGTCAGTGTCATTGACAGTGTGTTGGCAGTAGCCACTCAATGTTAGTGGTGGCTGTTTAACAGTCTGATGGCCTTGAGATAGAAGCTGTTTTTCAGTCTCTCGGTCCCAGCTTTGATGCACCTGTACTGACCTCGCCTTCTGGATGGCAGCGGGGTGAACAGGCAGTGGCTCGGGTGGTTGATGTCCTTGATGATCTTTATGGCCTTCCTGTAGCATCGGGTGGTGTAGGTGTCCTGGAGGGCAGGTAGTTTGCCCCCGGTGATGCGTTGTGCAGACCTCACTACCCTCTGGAGAGCCTTACGGTTGAGGGTGGTGCAGTTGCCATACCAGGCGGTGATACAGCCCGCCAGGATGCTCTCGATTGTGCATCTGTAGAAGTTTGTGAGTGCTTTTGGTGACAAGCCGAATTTCTTCAGCCTCCTGAGGTTGAAGAGGCGCTGCTGCGCCTTCCTCACGATGCTGTCTGTGTGAGTGGACCAATTCAGTTTGTCTGTGATGTGTATGCCGAGGAACTTAAAACTTGCTACCCTCTCCACTACTGTTCCATCGATGTGGATGGGGGTGTTCCCTCTGCTGTTTCCTGAAGTCCACAATCATCTCCTTAGTTTTGTTGACGTTGAGTGTGAGGTTATTTTCCTGACACCACACTCCGAGGGCCCTCACCTCCTCCCTGTAGGCCGTCTCGTCGTTGTTGGTAATCAAGCCTACCACTGTTGTGTCGTCCGCAAACTTGATGATTGAGTTGGAGGCGTGCATGGCCACGCAGTCGTGGGTGAACAGGGAGTACAGGAGAGGGCTCAGAACGCACCCTTGTGGGGCCCCAGTGTTGAGGATCAGCGGGGAGGAGATGTTGTTGCCTACCCTCACCACCTGGGGGCGGCCCGTCAGGAAGTCCAGTACCCAGTTGCACAGGGCGGGGTCGAGACCCAGGGTCTTGAGCTTGATGACGAGCTTGGAGGGTACTATGGTGTTGAATGCCGAGCTGTAGTCGATGAACAGCATTCTCACATAGGTATTCCTCTTGTCCAGATGGGTTAGGGCAGTGTGCAGTGTGGTTGAGATTGCATCGTCTGTGGACCTATTTGGGCGGTAAGCAAATTGGAGTGGGTCAAGGGTGTCAGGTAGGGTGGAGGTGATATGGTCCTTGACTAGTCTCTCAAAGCACTTCATGATGACGGATGTGAGTGCTACGGGGCGGTAGTCGTTTAGCTCAGTTACCTTAGCTTTCTTGGGAACAGGAACAATGGTGGCCCTCTTGAAGCATGTGGGAACAGCAGACTGGTATAGGGATTGATTGAATATGTCCGTAAACACACCGGCCAGCTGGTCTGCGCATGCTCTGAGGGCGCGGCTGGGGATGCCGTCTGGGCCTGCAGCCTTGCGAGGGTTAACACGTTTAAATGTCTTACTCACTTCGGCTGCAGTGAAGGAGAGACCGCATGTTTCCGTTGCAGGCCGTGTCAGTGGCACTGTATTGTCCTCAAAGCGGGCAAAAAAGTTACTTAGTCTGCCTGGGAGCAAGACATCCTGGTCCGTGACTGGGCTGGGTTTCTTCCTGTAGTCCGTGATTGACTGTAGACCCTGCCACATACCTCTTGTGTCTGAGCCGTTGAATTGAGATTCTACTTTGTCTCTGTACTGGCGCTTAGCTTGTTTGATAGCCTTGCGGAGGGAATAGCTGCACTGTTTGTATTCAGCCATGTTACCAGACACCTTGCCCTGATTAAAAGCAGTGGTTCGTGCCTTCAGTTTCACACGAATGCTGCCATCAATCCACGGTTTCTGGTTAGGGAATGTTTTAATCGTTGCTATGGGAACGACATCTTCAACGCACGTTCTAATGAACTCGCACACCGTATCAGCGTATTCGTCAATGTTGTTGTCTGACGCAATACGAAACATCTCCCAGTCCACGTGATGGAAGCAGTCTTGGAGTGTGGAGTCAGCTTGGTCGGACCAGCGTTGGACAGACCTCAGCGTGGGAGCTTCTTGTTTTAGTTTCTGTCTGTAGGCAGGGATCAACAAAATGGAGTCGTGGTCACCTTTTCCGAAAGGGGGGCGGGGCAGGGCCTTATATGCGTCGCGGAAGTTAGAGTAACAATGATCCAGGGTCTTTCCACCCCTGGTTGCGCAATCGATATGCTGATAAAATTTAGGGAGTCTTGTTTTCAGATTAGCCTTGTTAAAATCCCCAGCTACAATGAATGCAGCCTCCGGATAAATCGTTTCCAGTTTGCAGAGAGTTAAATAAAGTTCGTTCAGAGCCATCGATGTGTCTGCTTGGGGGATATATACGGCTGTGATTATAATCGAAGAGAATTCTCTTGGTAGATAATGCGGTCTACATTTGATTGTGAGGAATTCTAAATCAGGTGAACAGAAGGATTTGAGTTCCTGTATGTTTCTTTCATCACACCATGTCACATTGGCCATAAGACATACGCCCCCGCCCCTCTTCTTACCAGAAAGATGTTTGTTTCTGTCGGCGCGATGCGTGGAGAAACCCGCTGGCTGCACCGCTTCGGATTGCGTCTCTCCAGTTAGCCATGTTTCCGTGAAGCAGAGAACGTTACAGTCTCTGATGTCCCTCTGGAATGCTACCCTTGCTCGGATTTCATCAACCTTGTTGTCAAGAGACTGGACATTGGCAAGAAGAATGCTAGGGAGTGGTGCACGATGTGCCCGTCTCCGGAGTCTGACCAGAAGACCGCTTCGTTTCCCTCTTTTTCTGAGTCGTTTTTTTTGGTCGCTGCATGTGATCCACTCGGTTACACTGGTTGTAAGGCAGAATACAGGATCCGCGTCGCGAAAAACATATTCTTGGTCGTACTGATGGTGAGTTGACGCTGATCTTATATTCAGTAGTTCTTGTCGGCTGTATGTAAAGAAACCTAAGATGACCTGGGGTACTAGTGTAAGAAATAACACGTAAAAAAACAAAAAACTGCATAGTTTCCTAGGAACGCGAAGCGAGGCGGCCATCTCTGTCGGCATCTCTGTCGGCGCCCCACCTCGTGGGGCGTCAATGATCATGAGGAAGGTGAGGGATCAGCCCAGAACTACACGGCAGGACCTGGTCAATGACCTGAAGAGAGCTGGGACCACAGTCTCAAAGAAAACCATTAGTAACACACTACGCCGTCATGGATTAAAATCCTGCAGCGCACGCAAGGTCCCCCTGCTCAAGCCAGCGCATGTCCAGGCCTGTCTGAAGCCAATGACCATCTGGATGATCCAGAGGAGGAATGGGAGAAGGTCATGTGGTCTGATGAGACAAAAATAGAGCTTTTTGGTCTAAACTCCACTTGCCGTGTTTGGAGGAAGAAAAAGGATGAGTACAACCCCAAGAACACCATCCCATCCGTGAAGCATGGAGGTGGAAACATAATTCTTTGGGGATGCTTTACTGCAAGGGGACAGGACGACTGCACCGTATTGAGGGGAGGATGGATGGGGCCATGTATCGCGAGATCTTGGCCAACAACCTCCTTCCCTCAGTAATAGCATTGAAGATGGGTCGTGGCTGGGTCTTCCAGCATGAAAACAACCAGAAACACACAGCCAGGGCAACTAAGGAGTGGCTCCGTAAGAAGCATCTCAAGGTCCTGGAGTGGCCTAGCCAGTCTCCAGACCTGAACCCAATAGAAAATCTTTGGAGGGAGCTGAAAGTCTGTATTGCCCAGCGACAGCCCCGAAACCTGAAGGATCTGGAGAAGGTCTGTATGGAGGAGTGGGCCAAAATCCCTGCTGCAGTGTGTGCAAACTTGGTCAAGAACTACAGGAAACGTATGATCTCTGTAATTGCAAACAAAGGTTTCTATACCAAATATTAATTTCTGCTTATCTGATGTATCAAATACTTATTTCAAGCTTTTGTCAGCAACTCTACTACTGTATACCCAGATTATGATCAGATTAGAAATTGTTTCTGGGAAAAGGTTGTTGTCATGGTTTTCCAAACAGAGGCCTGTATCTGGTCCCTGGTTCATCCCCTGTTCTGTTCCCTGGCTAAAAGGCTTTATTCTAGGGCTGGGTTTTTAGGAGAGATTGATGAGCTGGTTGTTTGTGTGGCTGGGGGACAGCTCTACTCACTCTGATGTGATGCAGCCTATAGCCTAGGTCTTTGGTGTAGGGCAGACAAAGGGAGGCTGTGAAAGAGAGAACCCCATACAGTATCTCAGTCATTGATGGACAAGATGATATACAGTACCGCAGTCATTGATGGACAAGATGATATACAGTACCTCAGTCATTGATGGACAAGATGATGTACAGTACCTCAGTCATTGATGGACAAGATGATATACAGCACCTCAGTCATTGATGGACAAGATGATATACAGTACCTCAGTCATTGATGGTCAAGATGATATACAGTACCTCAGTCATTGATGGACAAGATGATATACAGTACCTCAGTCATTGATGGTCAAGATGATATACAGTACCTCAGTCATTGATGGACAAGATGATATACAGTACCTCAGTCAGATGGACAGGAGGAGATTCAGTACCTCAGTCAGATGGACAAGATGATATACAGTACCTCAGTCAGATGGACAGGAGGAGATTCAGTACCTCAGTCAGATGGACAAGATGATATACAGTACCTCAGTCATTGACGGACAAGATGATATACAGCACCTCAGTCATTGATGGACAAGATGATATACAGTACCTCAGTCAGATGGACAGGAGAATATACAGTACCTCAGTCAGATGGACAGGAGAATATACAGTACCTCAGTCAGATGGACAGGAGAATATACAGTACCTCAGTCAGATGGACAGGAGAATATACAGTACCTCAGTCAGATGGACAGAAGGATTTATAGTACCTCAGTCAGATGGACAGGAGAATATACAGTACCTCAGTCAGATGGACAGGAGAATATACAGTACCTCAGTCAGATGGACAGGAGAATATACAGTACCTCAGTCAGATGGACAGAAGGATTTATAGTACCTCAGTCAGATGGACAGGAGAATATACAGTACCTCAGTCAGATGGACAGGAGAATATACAGTACCTCAGTCAGATGGACAGGAGAATATACAGTACCTCAGTCAGATGGACAGAAGGATTTATAGTACCTCAGTCAGATGGACAGGAGAATATACAGTACCTCAGTCAGATGGACAGGAGAATATACAGTACCTCAGTCAGATGGACAGGAGAATATACAGTACCTCAGTCAGATGGACAGAAGGATTTATAGTACCTCAGTCAGATGGACAGGAGAATATACAGTACCTCAGTCAGATGGACAGGAGAATATACAGTACCTCAGTCAGATGGACAGGAGAATATACAGTACCTCAGTCAGATGGACAGGAGAATATACAGTACCTCAGTCAGATGGACAGAAGGATTTATAGTACCTCAGTCAGATGGACAGGAGAATATACAGTACCTCAGTCAGATGGACAGGAGAATATACAGTACCTCAGTCAGATGGACAGAAGGATTTATAGTACCTCAGTCAGATGGACAGGAGAATATACAGTACCTCAGTCAGATGGACAGGAGAATATACAGTACCTCAGTCAGATGGACAGAAGGATTTATAGTACCTCAGTCAGATGGACAGGAGAATATACAGTACCTCAGTCAGATGGACAGGAGAATATACAGTACCTCAGTCAGATGGACAGAAGGATTTATAGTACCTCAGTCATTGATTGTTTGTGTGCTTTTGAGTGTTTTTGTGCCACAAACTTTCACAGCTCATTTCTGACCATGATCTGTTTGTGAAAATGCATCACATGTACTGTGTGTGTGTGTGTGTGTCAGGTGTATTTGTGTTTATTATATCGCCCCATTAGTTCCTGCCAAGACAGAAGCTACTCCTCCTGGGGTCCAGACACATTAAAAACCTGTTATGGCTGCTGTCCCCGTACAGGGACCAACATCAGGGGAAATTTCAGAGTGACAACTAAAAATACAATTTCGTAACATTAAACATTCTTGAAAATGCAAGTGTCTTACACCCTTCAAAAGATTAGAATCTTGGTAATCAAACTACGTTTTCCAATTTAAAATAGCTATTACAGAGAACAAATCCCATGCTTTTGTTTGAGAAGAGCAATCAACAACAGAAACATTTTCCGCCATGACAGTTTTTACACATTCACATCTGAAGGTAAAATTATGACTTACATTCTGATATCTTGCTCTTATTTCTCTTCCTGAGGGTCCCAGTGATCAAATGAAGTGCTGTTTTCTTTGATAAAATCAATTTTTATAGCCTAAATCTAAACATTTTGTAAACTATTTGTGCAGTGAATTCCATCTCTATCCATTTTTTACGGAGCATTCGGCGTGATTCGCCCCTGTAAACAATCGTTTATCTAGTCATGGTTGGTTTCAGTGCATTCCTCTGGATGTTTGCAACACAGTCAAACAACGTTGGTTTTTTTGCGGGGAGAATACACCGAAGTGAGCTGATTTGAAGACAACGATAAATGACCACCTGACGCACCAATAATTTTAGCGAAGCTTTATTGATTGACTATATTTCTGCCCAATGACCACTGATCTTCTTGAAATCAAGCTGGGTAGATAGTCAATGAGCTGAGGTAAACGCCAGTATGTAATGGTTTGGGGTTGGACCACAATTCCTTGGTTGTAATCGCACGCGCAGGGAACTCCATTTTCGCCTTGACGATCAGAGGGGTTGCTGTAAGGCTTTTTACGGAGCATTCAGCGTGATTCGCCCCTGTAAACAATCGTTTATATAGTCATGGTGGGTGTCAGTCCTCTGGGGCTGTTGTAAAGGCTTTTTACGCGCAGCTGTATTTCGGAAAGTTGTAGTTTCAACGATTTCATTGAAGATATCCTGGCGAATACGTCATGTAAAAGCGAAGTCAAACTCTAAAGTAAAAGTGGAAGTGAGACAGATTTTTTGTTTGAGGAATCTTGGAGTGTTATGATTCAAACGAACTGAGGAGCTGTTTCTGCAAGGACAGGACGTACTTCTGGACGGGTAAGTGCTAATGCCGTTTTATGAAATATAAAAATATATATATATTATATTTATTTTTTACATTTTATTTTTATTTTTTGCAATGAAATGTGTAGTTTGTTTGTGTGTGTGTGTGTTGGTTTGTTTGTGTGTGTGTGTGTGTGTGTGTATAATCGTATATTATATATATATATATATATATATATATATATATATATATATATATATATATATATATACACAACAATGGCCGGAGTTGAATGGAACACCTTAGTGACTGTTCCCTCTACTCTATACAATCAATACATATCTGTTTATTTTATGTGATGATAAAAGGCTCATACAATACAAATATTTTTTTTATGTTTTCTTTCACAGTGATAGCGACTCTGACTGGGAGGCCCCGGTGCCAAGCTGCCCGCTCTACCTGTGCCCCCAGTGGTGTTCATATGCCACAGTTCATTACTGCAGGCATGACTGTGCCTCAGGGCCAAAAGGGCACAGCATGGAGGCGTCGTTGTGTTCTGTGTCGCATGAAATGCACCACTTGTTCAGTTTGCCTCTGCTTTACATCAGAAAGAGACTGCTATGGGACATGGCACAGGCAGCAACATATTATGACGAGGACTTCCAAGGGGTGTGTACTGTTTTTTTTATTTTTTATATTTATTTTCTAATAATTATTTTTTTTAAATTTTGTGTGTGTGTGTTAGAATTGCTTTTTGATATGTTGTGTATATAGTTATTTGCAATGCTGTATATAGTTATAGGTCATTTCACCAATTCGGCCACTTGGGTACATTTGGGCAACTTGTGTGGGACACCTGGGTGACTTCATGCTAAATGTCATGTAGCTCACCCATTCCTGAAGTTATCAGTCTGAAACTTTGCACACCTACAGTTGCCCTCTTGTGTTATCCATCAAAATGATCTCCAGCCTCCTATCTGACTGTGTGGCTCTTCTAGTACATGTGACAGATGATGCTACAACAATAAAAAACAGAAAACGTATGCTCTTTCTTTCTCTTTTCTTCCACCAGATCTACTGTGTTATATTCTCCTACATTCAATTAACATTTCCACAAACTTCAGAATGTTTCCATTCAAATGATACCAAGAATATGCATATCCTTGCCTCTGGGGCGGAGCTACAGGCAGTTAGATTTGGGTCTTCAGGCGGACATTTAGAACAAAGGGATGCAGCCATAAGGCACATCACACTTAAACAGTACATCACACTACCATCTAACAACTAAATTAAACAGTACATCACACTACCATCTAACAACTAAATTAAACAGTACATCACACTACCATCTAACAACTAAATTAAACAGTACATCACACTACAAACTAACAACAACTAAATTAAACAGTACATCACACTACCATCTAACAACTAAATTAAACAGTACATCACACTACCATCTAACAACTAAATTAAACAGTACATCACACTACCATCTAACAACTAAATTAAACAGTACATCACACTACCATCTAACAACTAAATTAAACAGTACATCACACTACCATCTAACAACTAAATTAAACAGTACATCACCATCTAACAACTAAATTAAACAGTACATCACACTACCATCTAACAACTAAATTAAACAGTACATCACACTACCATAACAACTAAATTAAACAGTACATCACACTACCATCTAACAACTAAATTAAACAGTACATCACACTACCATCTAACAACTAAATTAAACAGTACATCACACTACCATCTAACAACTAAATTAAACAGTACATCACACTACCATCTAACAACTAAATTAAACAGTACATCACACTAACCATCTAACAATCTAAAACTAAATTAAACAGTACATCACACTACCATCTAACAACTAAATTAAACAGTACATCACACTACCATCTAACAACTAAATTAAACAGTACATCACACTACCATCTAACAACTAAATTAAACAGTACATCACACTACCATCTAACAACTAAATTAAACAGTACATCACACTACCATCTAACAACTAAATTAAACAGTACATCACACATCACACTACCATCTAACAACTAAATTAAACAGTACCACTACCATCTAACAACTAAATTAAACAGTACATCACACTACCATCTAACAACTAAATTAAACAGTACATCACACTACCATCTAACAACTAAATTAAACAGTACATCACACTACCATCTAACAACTAAATTAAACAGTACATCACACTACCATCTAACAACTAAATTAAACAGTACATCACACTACCATCTAACAACTAAATTAAACAGTACATCACACTACCATCTAACAACTAAATTAAACAGTACATCACACTACCATCTAACAACTAAATTAAACAGTACATCACACTACCATCTAACAACTAAATTAAACAGTACATCACACTACCATCTAACAACTAAATTAAACAGTACATCACACTACCATCTAACAACTAAATTAAACAGTACATCACACTACCATCTAACAACTAAATTAAACAGTACATCACACTACCATCTAACAACTAAATTAAACAGTACATCACACTACCATCTAACAACTAAATTAAACAGTACATCACACTACCATCTAACAACTAAATTAAACAGTACATCACACTACCATCTAACAACTAAATTAAACAGTACATCACACTACCATCTAACAACTAAATTAAACAGTACATCACACTACCATCTAACAACTAAATTAAACAGTACATCACACTACCATCTAACAACTAAATTAAACAGTACATCACACTACCATCTAACAACTAAATTAAACAGTACATCACACTACCATCTAACAACTAAATTAAACAGTACATCTAACAACTATTAAACAGTACATCTAACAACTAAATTAAACACTACCATCTAACAACTAAATTAAACAGTACATCACACTACCATCTAACAACTAAATTAAAACTAAATTAAACAAATTAAACATCATCACTACCATCTAACAACTAAATTAAACAGTACATCACACTACCATCTAACAACTAAATTAAACAGTACATCACACTACCATCTAACAACTAAATTAAACAGTACATCACACTACCACAACTAAATTAAACAGTACATCACACTACCATCTAACAACTAAATTAAACAGTACATCACACTACCATCTAACAACTAAATTAAACAGTACATCACACTACCATCTAACAACTAAATTAAACAGTACATCACACTACCATCTAACAACTAAATTAAACAGTACATCACACTACCATCTAACAACTAAATTAAACAGTACATCACACTACCATCTAACAACTAAATTAAACAGTACATCACACTACAAACTAACAACAACTAAATTAAACAGTACATCACACTACCATCTAACAACTAAATTAAACAGTACATCACACTACCATCTAACAACTAAATTAAACAGTACATCACACTACCATCTAACAACTAAATTAAACAGTACATCACACTACCATCTAACAACTAAATTAAACAGTACATCACACTACCATCTAACAACTAAATTAAACAGTACATCACACTACCATCTAACAACTAAATTAAACAGTACATCACACTACCATCTAACAACTAAATTAAACAGTACATCACACTACCATCTAACAACTAAATTAAACAGTACATCACACTACCATCTAACAACTAAATTAAACAGTACATCACACTACCATCTAACAACTAAATTAAACAGTACATCACACTACAAACTAACAACAACTAAAGTAAACAGTACATCACACTACCATCTAACAACTAAATTAAACAGTACATCACACTACCATCTAACAACTAAATTAAACAGTACATCACACTACAAACTAACAACAACTAAATTAAACAGTACATCACACTACCATCTAACAACTAAATTAAACAGTACATCACACTACCATCTAACAACTAAATTAAACAGTACATCACACTACCATCTAACAACTAAATTAAACAGTACATCACACTACAGTACATCAACTACCATCTAACAACTAAATTAAACAACTAAATTAAACAGTACATCACACTACCATCTAACAACTAAATTAAACAGTACATCACACTACCATCTAACAACTAAATTAAACAGTACATCACACTACCATCTACCATCTAACAACTAAATTAAACAGTACATCACACTACCATCTAACAACTAAATTAAACAGTACATCACACTACCATCTAACAACTAAATTAAACAGTACATCACACTACCATCTAACAACTAAATTAAACAGTACATCACACTACCATCTAACAACTAAATTAAACAGTACATCACACTACCATCTAACAACTAAATTAAACAGTACATCACACTACCATCTAACAACTAAATTAAACAGTACATCACACTACCATCTAACAACTAAATTACCATCTAACAACTAAATTAAACAGTACATCACACTACCACCTAACAACTAAATTAAACAGTACATCACACTACCATCTAACAACTAAATTAAACAGTACATCACACTACAAACTAACAACAACTAAATTAAACAGTACATCACACTACCATCTAACAACTAAATTAAACAGTACATCACACTACCATCTAACAACTAAATTAAACAGTACATCACACTACCATCTAACAACTAAATTAAACAGTACATCACACTACCATCTAACAACTAAATTAAACAGTACATCACACTACCATCTAACAACTAAATTAAACAGTACATCACACTACCATCTAACAACTAAATTAAACAGTACATCACACTACCATCTAACAACTAAATTAAACAGTACATCACACTACCATCTAACAACTAAATTAAACAGTACATCACACTACCATCTAACAACTAAATTAAACAGTACATCACACTACCATCTAACAACTAAATTAAACAGTACATCACACTACCATCTAACAACTAAATTAAAAGTACATCACACTACCATCTAACAACTAAATTAAACAGTACATCACACTACCATCTAAACAGTACATCACACTACCATCTAACAACTAAATTAAACAGTACATCACACTACCATCTAACAACAACTAAATTAAACAGTACATCACACTACCATCTAACAACTAAATTAAACAGTACATCACAAATCTAACAACTAAATTAAACAGTACATCACACTACATCTAACAACTAAATTAAACAGTACTACACCATCTAACTAAATTAAACAACTAAATAAAACAGTACATAACACTAAATTGACATCACACCCACAACAACTAGTACTACACCATCTAACAACTAAATTGTATCAACTACCATCTAACCATAAACAGTACATCACACTACCATCTAACAACAATATTAAACAGTGTGTGTAAATTAGAGTACATCACACTACCATCTAACAACTAAATTAAACAGTACATCACACTCACACTACCATCTAACAACTAAATTAAACAGTGTAAACAGTACATCACACTACCATCTTTTAAACAGTACATCACACTACCATCTAACAACAACTAAATTAAACAGTACATCACACTACCATCTAACAACTAAATGTGTCTCTTCACATTCTACAACCAACATGTACAATGTTCCAAAATTAACATAGGTTTTATTTTGTAGTTTTTACCTCTGATTCTACTGAGTTACTTGATGTGGAATAGAGTTCCATGTAGTCATGGCTCTATGTAGTACTGTGGAATAGAGTTCCATGTAGTCATGGCTCTATGTAGTACTGTGGAATAGAGTTCCATGTAGTCATGTCTCTATGTAGTACTGTGGAATAGAGTTCCATGTAGTCATGGCTCTATGTAGTACTGTGGAATAGACTTCCATGTAGTCATGGCTCTATGTAGTACTGTGGAATAGAGTTCCATGTAGTCATGGCTCTATGTAGTACTGTGGAATAGAGTTCCATGTAGTCATGGCTCTATGTAGTACTGTGGAATAGAGTTCCGTGTAGTCATGGCTCTATGTAGTACTGTGGAATAGAGTTCCATGTAGTCATGGCTCTATGTAGTACTGTGGAATAGAGTTCCGTGTAGTCATGGCTCTGTGTAGTACTGTGGAATAGAGCTCCATGTAGTCATGGCTCTGTGTAGTACTGTGGAATAGAGTTCCATGTAGTCATGGCTGTATGTAGTACTGTGGAATAGAGTTCCATGTAGTCATGGCTGTATGTAGTACTGTGGAATAGAGTTCCATCTAGTCATGGCTCTGTGTATACTGTGGAATAGAGTTCCATGTAGTCATGGCTCTATGTAGTACTGTGGAATAGAGTTCCATGTAGTCATGGCTCTGTGTAGTACTGTGGAATAGAGTTCCATGTAGTCATGGCTCTGTGTAGTACTGTGGAATAGAGTTCCATGTAGTCATGGCTCTGTGTAGTACTGTGCGTTTCTCTGAGTCTGTTCTGGACTGGTGGCACGTCTTGTTGGATATTCATGGCTCTGTGTATACTGTGGAATAGAGTTCCATCTAGTCATGGCTCTGTGTATACTGTGCGTTTCTCTGAGTCTGTTCTGGACTGGTGGCACGTCTTGTGGGATATTCATGGCTCTGTGTATACTCTGCGTTTCTCTGAGTCTGTTCTGGACTGGTGGCACGTCTTGTGGGATATTCATGGGTGTCTGAGCTGTGTGCTCGTAATTTAAACAGACGGCTCGGTACTTTCAACATGTCAACACCTCTCACTTTGAGCCAGGAGAGATGGACATGCCATGTCATTGATGTTAGCTCTCTGTGTACATTTAAGGGCCAGCCGTGCTGCTCTGTTCTGTGCAGTAGTCCCTCTTAGTGCTACTTGACCATATGACTGGGCAGTAGTCCCTCTTCGTGGTACTTGACCATATGACTGGGCAGTAGTCCCTCTTCATGGTACTTGACCATATGACTGGGCAGTAGTCCATCTTAGTGCTACTTGACCATATGACTGGGCAGTAGTCCCTCTTCGTGGTACTTGACCATATGACTGGGCAGTAGTCCCTCTTCATGGTACTTGACCATATGACTGGGCAGTAGTCCCTCTTAGTGCTACTTGACCATGTGACTGGGCAGTAGTCCCTCTTAGTGCTACTTGACCATATGACTGGGCAGTAGTCCCTCTTCGTGGTACTTGACCATATGACTGGGCAGTAGTCCCTCTTTGTGGTACTTGACCATATGACTGGGCAGTAGTCCAGGTGCGACAAAAGGCTTTACTCAGTGCCAGTGGCAGGTCATTAGAAAAGATTGTTCCTGTGTGTGTGTGTGTGTATGTGTGTGTGTGTGAGAGAGAGAGAGAGAGGGGGGCATGGAGAGAGAGAGAGACAGAGAGAGAGGGAGAGAGAGAGAGAGAGACAGAGAGAGGGGGGCATGGAGAGAGAGACAGAGAGACAGAGAGAGAGAGAGAGAGAGAGAGAGAGAGACAGAGAGAGAGGGGGGACATGGAGAGAGAGAGACAGAGAGAGAGAGAGAGACAGAGAGAGAGGGGGGGACATGGAGAGAGACAGAGAGAGAGATGGGGGACATGGGGAGAGAGAGAGACAGAGAGAGACAGAGAGAGAGAGGGGGAGGGGACATGGAGAGAGAGAGAGAGAGAGAGAGACAGAGAGAGAGGGGGGCATGGAGAGAGAGAGAGAGACAGAGAGAGAGAGACAGAGAGAGAGACAGAGAGACAGAGAGAGAGAGAGAGAGACAGAGAGAGAGAGAGAGGCAGAGAGAGAGAGAGACAGAGAGAGAGAGAGAGAGAGGCAGAGAGAGAGACAGAGAGAGAGAGAGAGAGACAGAGAGAGAGAGAGAGACAGAGAGAGAGAGAGAGACAGAGAGAGAGAGAGAGAGAGAGAGACAGAGAGAGAGAGAGACAGAGAGAGAGAGAGAGAGACAGAGAGAGAGAGACAGAGAGAGAGAGACAGAGACAGAGAGAGAGAGAGAGAGACAGAGAGAGAGAGAGAGACAGAGAGAGAGAGAGACAGAGAGAGAGAGAGAGAGAGAGAGAGAGAGAGAGAGAGAGACAGAGAGAGAGAGAGACAGAGAGACAGAGAGACAGAGAGAGAGAGAGAGAGACAGACAATCAGATGAGCTCCTGCATTTTTCAGCATTTTCTTTAAAAAAGATAGATTAGGAGTTAGATAAACTTAGATTTTTTGTCAGGAACACATACTGGATTCTACCCTCTACAACATAACCCCTACTTCAAATCAAAACTTAAAACCTACAACCTGATTTTGGACGGAATTACGGAATCACCTGGAAGGTTCACAACTACCAAGATTTGTTTCTCTATACAGTAAATTCTCTGGAAAACAACAGAAACCTGAAAACACCATCCAACCTGGAACTGAGTGAGTAATGCTTAGTCTGAAACTGTATATATTTTTTTCCAGAAGCCAAGAAGAAAAATACACAACATTACTTTATAAGGATTTCTAACTCTAATTCTAACATAATTCTGCCAAGCTTGATACAGCTTCAAATAGCACTGACGTGTCAAGTGAGAGGTGTCAAAGCTCATTAGCCCAACAATGGCAGGAGAGTCACACAGTCTACCCCAACCAAATGGAGAGGCCTTAGAAGCTCCCTCCCGCTGTTCAGAGGTAATTAAAATACAGTACCCTGTGTATGTAAAGAATGATAAGTCAAGAAAAGAGTACAAAATGAAGCTCCTTATGGAAAATCAAGAGACACTTTTTGCTGACTATTACAAAAATGGGAACATCAGCAACCTTATCTTCCACACAAACCATCCCCTGGCATGGCACAGTGCTATATTAGCACACTACCCCTCTGTTACGAGAGGGGGGATTAACGAGGGGTGGAAACTCAGAATACTTGACAACGAGGACTCTGAGTTAAGTAATATAAATATCTATAAGTCCGGAACAGTAATGTTACAAGGTAACCACAAACAGTTTCAGCTGGACTTTCACCTAATCAAAGAATTAGCTCAGCAGGAGAAACTCTCCCTTGATAAAAGATACCCCCACCCCGAGAGGATCAGACCAGACCTCTTCATTATGTAACCCCACAGATGAGCAACCCCCAGCGGAGGGTCAACCTCCCAGCACAGATTACCACTCCCTCATTGAAATGAAGGACAAATTCACCCAGCTGGAGATAAGGCAGGTGGAGCTGGAACAGCAGGTGATTACACTTCAGTCAGCACAGACCCAGACAACAGTCCAGCACAACAACAGCCCCTTAACCAGACCCGGAGAGCTGGAGGTGGACAGAGACATATCTGCACTTTGGACAGTGGTGAGACAAATACAACAGGAGAAAGAGGAGCAGAACAGAGCACTAGAGGAGAGTATCAGACTGCTGGTGGAGGAGAGGTTGAGGGGGATGGAGGAGAGGGTGAGGGGGATGGAGGAGAAGTTGAGGGGGACGGAGTGTGACAGAGAACAACCCACTAGAGAGGTGGCCACCCCCACAGAGAAGCCAGCAGAACAGCCCACCTCAGCACCCAACAAAAGTCTCGACACCACAGCAGAACAGTCCACACCAGACCCTGACCATAGAGTCGACATCACAGCACAACAGACAAATGAAGAACCCCAAGCCCAGAGGCTCTCACCCCTCTGAGCACCCCCTGTCAGCCACCCTGATAGCCCTTCTGACAACCCCCCACACCCACTGAGGACAAACACAAGACACAGATTGTACTACTTATGGACTCAAATGGGAAATATATCGAAGAAAAAAACTTTTTCCCAAACACAGTGTGTCTAAACTCTGGTGTCCAAACACCCAGCGCGCCCTAGACCTTCTGTCTGAGGCCAAACTAGGCTCACCCAGCCACACAAATGTAATACACACAGGCACAAACGACCTGAGAGCACAGCAGGAAAGAGTGGCCACAGCACTGAAGGGAGTGATTGAAAAGGCTTCTTCTACTTTCCCCAACGCACAAGTGGTTATCTCCACCCTGCTACCACGAAAAGACTTCCACCCCGCCACAATACAGCGGGTAAATGCAAGTATTTCCCGTGACTGTGCCTCAAAACCAAACGTTTTCCTGGCCCACCACTCCACCCTGGACTTGAACAGCCTCTATGACCAGGTCCACCTCTACAAGGCAGCAGTGCCCACCTTTGCCCGGACTCTAAAGGACATCGCTCTCAAACGTATCCCCAACACTCTACACAGGAGCAACAGATCAATAGACACCCCACCCAGACCAGCGAGACACCCTCCCAGATCTGCAGGACCTCCCCTGGACCTACACATAGAGGACCCACGCCAAGAGGAATTACATCCAGACCACAGTACACCCAGACACATCCACACCCCCACCCCAACCAATCAACACCCCCCACGTCAACCATGCCCACACTCCATTTAGGCCCCCTCAGATCAGACCTATGCCACTCCTGCCCACCCCATGCACCCCACCCCCGCAAAGAGGGCCTCAACATGGAAGCCACACATACGCCCAGGTAGTGAGCGGGCAAACAGTCCCAACCCCCACTCTCACACTCGCCCAAGCCAATGGCATGTACCAGATGCTCAGCAGGCTCTGCTCACACTTACTGGCCTGAGGCTAAACCACGACCAACAACATTGGACACTCTATGGAACAAAAAGCCTTCACTATATTATCCTGGAATATCCAAGGCCTGAGGTCATCTGCCTTTGGCCTAAAGAGCAGAAACCCGGACTTCACCAAAGAAATCGGTAATACAGACATTGTCATCCTGCAAGAAACCTGGTATAGAGGAGATGGACCCACTGGTTGCCCTCTAGGTTACAGAGAGCTGGTAGTCCCATCCACCAAACTACCAGGTGTGAAACAGGGAAGGGACTCAGGGGGTATGCTAATTTGGTATAGAGCAGACCTAACTCACTCCATTAAATTAATCAAAACAGGAACATTCTACATTTGGCTAGAAATTCAAAAAGAAATTATCCTAACAGAGAAAAATGTCCTCCTGTGTGCTACCTATATCCCCCACTAGAATCCCCATATTTTAATGAAGACAGCTTCTCCATCCTGGGGGGAAATCAATAATTTCCAGGCCCAGGGACATGTACTAGTCTGTGGTGACCTAAATGCCAGAACCGGACAAGAACCTGACACCCTCAGCACACAGGGGGACAAACACCTGCCTGGAGGTGACAGCATTCCCTCCCCCATATGCCCCCCTAGGCACAACTATGACAACATAACCAACAAAAACGGGTCACAACTCCTGCAGCTCTGTCGCACGCTGGGTATGTACATAGTCAACGGTAGGCTTCGAGGGGACTCCTATGGTAGGTACACCTATAGCTCATCTCTTGGCAGTAGTACTGTAGACTACTTTATCACTGACCTCAACCCAGAGTCTCTCAGAGCGTTCACAGTCAGCCCACTGACACCCCTATCAGACCACAGCAAAATCACAGTCTACTTAAACAGAGCAATACTCAATCATGAGGCATCAAAGCCAAAGGAACTGAGTAACATTAAGAAATGCTATAGATGGAAGGAATGCAGTTTGGAAACCTACCAAAAACAATTAGGCAACAACAAATTCAATCCCTCTTAGACAATTTCCTGGGTAAAACGTTCCACTGTAATAGTGAAGGTGTAAACTTGGCAGTAGAAAATCTTAACAGTATATTTGACCTCTCAGCTTCCCTATCAAATCTAAAAATCTCAAATAGAAAACCGAAGAAAATTAACAATAATGACAAATGGTTTGATGAAGAATGCAAAAATCTAAGAAAGAAATTGAGAAACCTGTCCAACCAAAAACATAGAGACCCGGAAAACCTGAGTCTACGCCTTCACTATGGTGAATCACTAAAACAATACAGAAATACACTACGGAAAAAGAAGGAACAGCATGTCAGAAATCAGCTCAATGCAATTGAAGAATCCATAGACTCTAACCACTTCTGGGAAAATTGGAAAACACTAAACAAACAACAACACGAAGAATTATCTATCCAAAATGGAGATGTATGGGTAAACCACTTCTCCAATCTCTTTGGCTCTATAACAAAGAATAAAGAGCAAAAACATATACATGATCAAATACAGATCTTAGAATCAACTATTAAAGACTACCAGAACCCACTGGATTCTCCAATTACCTTGAACGAGTTACAGGACAAAATAAAAACCCTCCAACCCAAAAAGGCCTGTGGTGTTGATGGTATCCTCAATGAAATGATCAAATATACAGACAACAAATTCCAATTGGCTATACTAAAACTCTTTAACATCATACTTAGCTCTGGCATCTTCCCCAATATTTGGAACCAAGGACTGATCACCCCAATCCACAAAAAGTGGAGACAAATTTGACCCCAATAACTACCGTGGAATATGTGTCAACAGTAACCTTGGGAAAATCCTCTGCATTATTATTAACAGCAGACTCGTACATTTCCTCAATGAAAACAATGTACTGAGCAAATGTCAAATTGGCTTTTTACCAAATTACCGTACAACAGACCATGTATTCACCCTGCACACCCTAATTGACAATCAAACAAACCAAAACAAAGGCAAAGTCTTCTCATGCTTTGTTGATTTCAAAAAAGCCTTCGACTCAATCTGGCATGAGGGTCTGCTATACAAACTGATGGAAAGTGGTGTTGGGGGTAAAACATACGACATTATAAAATCCATGTACACAAACAACAAGTGTGCGGTTAAAATTGGCAAAAACACACACATTTCTTCACACAGGGTCGTGGGGTTAGACAGGGATGCAGCTTAAGCCCCACCCTCTTCAACATATATATCAACGAATTGGCGAGGGCACTAGAAAAGTCTGCACCCGGCCTCCCCTGCTAGAATCCGAAGTCAAATGTCTGCTGTTTGCTGATGATCTGGTGCTTCTGTCACCAACCAAGGAGGGCCTACAGCAGCACCTAGATCTTATGCACAGATTCTGTCAGACCTGGGCCCTGACAGTAAATCTCAGTAAGACCAAAATAATGGTGTTCCCAAAAAGGTCCAGTCACCAGGACCACAAATACAAATTCCATCTAGACACTGTTGCCCTAGAGCACACAAAAACTATACATACCTTGGCCTAAACATCAGCACCACAGGTAACTTCCACAAAGCTGTGAACGATCTGAGAGACAAGGCAAGAAGGGCATTCTATGCCATCAAAAGAAACATAAATTTCAACATACCAATTAGGAT